>NW_027283168.1:0-2500 GCF_046629955.1 Centroberyx affinis | reverse complement strand
AATTTTAGTTTATTTTAGTTACATTTGTAAACACACAATACAGTTTCAGTTAGTTATCGTTTTTTTGTAAAGCCTCGTTTTTATTTTTATTTCTTCTTCTATTTTTTCCACACCTAGTTTTCGTTATTTTGTTACTTTTCGTTAACGATAATAACCTTGGCTCCAATGATGGTAGCACTCATTTGCATACAAATGAGACTGGCAGCTTCTATCTCACACCAGAGGTATTGTCAGTGCTAGTGTTTCTCCAAATTAAGACCACATTTCCCTGTAGCCCTGTTGCTTCCTGTCACAAAAAGGATGTTGATTCTTTGTTTGTTTTTTTCTACTGAAGAGGATGAACATGTTGGAAGTGATTTCTCCACCTTCCTTTCCATCCTTCCACCTGCTGCCAGAAACTCTTTCAGCTTTAGCTCAGTTTGCTCTGGAAGAACAGAACCTCTTCCTCTTCCAGTAGATTTCCCTCAGTCCAGTCAAGACTCCCTTTGAATAATTTGAGACTCTCACCCTCCCCATAATAACCTTTAATATTTTAATTGCAATAAATGTATTTCCTCGGTAAGCAAAGATGCAACCGAGCCATTTATTTCAACACGTTCATCTTTACCCTGCTGCTCTTTGTGTTTCCGTTAACACCTGATAGCAGAGGATGATGGAGTGAAAAAACCTCCATCTATCAGTGCCATAACTATCTGATCCTATAGGCTGGCAGGGGGAAGGTGTACATGGGCTGGTGTGATGATGTCACCCTCCTCCACCTGACACTACACCGCTGCTCCGGTGCTTTAAATTCCCTGGAGGTTGTCCAATTTGCAGCTGAAATGTTTTCGGAGTTATCTTTAATTAACCGTGAATTGAACATACTTTGAATGCTTTCAGTACAAATTAGACAGTAGCTTTTCTCAATAAGTGAGAATATTGATCACGGTGACTGCTTGTTTCTCTTTTAATTGCGAAGGCACTGATAAGAAAACAGTGAAATGAGTCAAAAGATTTTGTGTTTGCAGCGTATTGAGAAATATATGCATATAGTTCTGCTCATAAGGCAACATAAGCCCATAATGAGCATTTTATGAGTGTATTTCCATCTTTACAGCATACAATGCTATAATTCACTCTATGATATACTAATACTATTCGCATATGTTGTGCTGTAATTCATGCAATGTGCAAAAACTGGAGGGGTTGGATGCTTTCTGGGACAGATGTGGAGGTAAATACTGTAACACTGGAGCACATCATACTGTCAGGTGCAGCCTGGTGTCGTGACAGTTTGTGAAATGAAACGTGATGTCTTAAATTAAGTGAGAGAAACACATTTTCCATTCACAAAAGTATTAAGGGGTTTTTCTCATATTAACATGACTATGACCTTAACCAAATTGTTTTACTTAACAGTTTAAAAGTTAACTAACCTTTTAATGTGACAAACATGTAAAAATGGCGTGTCCAATTCCGGCTATTGTCACGTAATCCTTTCATGGTGGAGGAATGTAATCATCACATTATTCGTGTCCATAACACTTAATCACATACCGTATTTCCTCTAATATTGGCCCGGGCCTTTATTTACCTCAACTGCAGAGGGTAGAGTGGAAGCAGGCTTATATTATAGACAGGCCTGTATTTCTAATTCCCTCTGTTTGATAAGTATATTTGCTCATATTTTAGTACGAAGCCTCCTTGTTTTCTGATCTGCTTCTGTTGGGGTTCGTTAGGTAGCCGCTTTTTTGTTACTGCAATGCATTACCGATCATTACGGTAATTGACGACGGCACGCTCCAGAGAGTTTATCGGTTTATCGGTTTATCGGTTTATCAGAGTTTACCGGTATCCACCGTTGTTTTTTCCTTTGTTTTTTTCCCCGGGTTAGGGTTAGGGTTAGGGCCATTATCGGAGACTCGGTTTTTAATAGACTACCGGCCACTATTAGAGGAAATACGGTAATTACATTTCAGAGTTTGTGCTCCTTTCACAAGTTGACAAAATTCAACAGTGAATTTAGTGAGTCTGTGTTATCATGTGTGTCACAGTGCTGTTTATGCATCAGGTTGTTTCAGCCAAGCACTTTAGCTTCTCAAGCATGTGTCACAACTAAACTAAACGTCTTTGACATGGTTGCTATTGGTAACCAAGTTGGCAATCTTTTCTTTTTTTCTGCTCTTTTTTTATTCTTATTTTTGTACACCTCTTTCAAGAAAGAAATGCGTTCAGACAGCACATGTGCTTTGGTAACTGTTGTTTAAACGTCATAATATCACTGGGAGTGTGCTTTACTTTGATTAAGATTAATTTGATGCTGCTGTTGCCAAGCAGCATCATACACATCACATAAGCCATCATATTGCACTGTATGTTTTATAATTAGACCATCATAGTGAATACATGCTCATATAATGGTATACTGTAATTCATAACACTGCACTTCGAATAACTGATTACTTATAATGTTATCACGATGCCTAAAATGCACTTTAATAGCATGTTTTTGGGAGATGAA
>NW_027283167.1:22500-58427 GCF_046629955.1 Centroberyx affinis | reverse complement strand
CATTTAGCGTCCGAAAACAACGCAGAGCCGAGCGTTAAAGCGTTACCGCCAGTCAGTAAAGACCCAGCCAACCAAAGGCCTGCATCCCGCCGGGCGGAGGGGTCAAAGGTCACTGTAACAACCGGCTGAGCTGGCCGCATCAAACCCGGTCAGATCTGACCGTCCGCATGTTTTTCTGTCTGCAGGGACAAACAGAGAGACATGACATGTCTGTGTCCAAATTCATACACTGCAAAAAATATTAAGGCACTTTGACTTCCTTTCCTTTCCTTTCTTTTCCTGTCCTTTCCTCTCCTCTCCTTTCCTCTCCTTTCCTCTCCTTCCTTTCCTTTCCTCTCCTCTCCTTTCCTTTCCTTCCTTCTCCTTTCCTCTCCTTTCCTTTCCTCTCCTCTCCTCTCCTTTCCTTTCCTTTCCTTGTCACTGCTACTAATTTTCATTTTTAATCCGAAATACACCTATGATTTGCCTAACGTGTGGCTCTCCATCCTGTAACTTCATTCAAACAAGGAGGAAGGATTGCATGCTGGGAAGTATGGCTATAAGTAAACAGTGTTTCTTAAACTTTTTAATATGATCAGTGTCGTGAACACTTGGTAAGAAGATCCTTCGAGTCATGATTTTAAATGACAAGTCATAAACTCATGATCATAAGTTCTGAAGCTGATAGTTTGAAGTTGAAATTGACAAACACATCTGTATACATCGAGTTAATACTTAATAAAGATGAGTTGGTTTCACCAAATTTCTAAAGAAACCAACAAATCACACACACACACACGTATAAAATTATCAGATTGTTGGGAGTAGTTGTGGGTTTTTTTAGTTCCCAGTTCCAAAAATGTCAGTTTTGTTGTCCAAAAGACAACAAAACATCAATCAAAAGGTTAATTTTCTCAATACAGTTTTTAATCAAATAGTTATAGGCTACGCTTTTTATAGCCTACGGTGATGAATGTTTGTAGGTTTGGTAAATACAGTGAAAGTGCATTTTGTAACGTTTGCATACGTTTGCACAACTTGACATTTCCTGGGTGGTAAGATCACAGATCTTTTTTAGAAAATTAATTAATGGCGTCTTAAAAGCTATAAAACAAATATGTATGCACAGAATAGAGTCTTGTGGACTTCAGGTCGCATAGCATGGTGGTTTAAATTAATTTTGCTCAGAAATATTGTTTTTTTTCCTCTTTGGAAAACTACATATGTCATTGACCCAGATCCTGCTCACTGCAGTGTTTACAATGCTTTCTGTGACTGCAGAGCGGATTGCTGCCTCCGGCTATGGGCGGCCAAGGCTGTGTGTGTGTGTGTGCGTGTGCGTGTGTGTGTCTGTGTGTGTGTGATTCCTCTGCTAGTACGACTCAAGCAACAAGTTCTTTTCATGGGCGGTTTGAGTCGTCACGCTAAAATCCCTCTGTTTGATTTGGCATATTTTCCCATGAGCCTCTTGTTGACCACCAAACACCAGACAAACTCCAGACAACTCCTAAAATCAACAGAGGAAGAAGCTGTGTTGGAAAATCAGGATTCCCATCAGTCGGGGGAATATTCCTGGAAAATCATGGTTTGCGAGGTGTGTTCCAGGACAGGGAAAGTCAGGGAATTAGATGATTTCTATGGGAAAGTCAGGGAATATCGGGGAGTTTTAGGGTCACTTTCCAGGAATATAGCAGAATGAATGGAACTTGTTTCACATATTCGTTGCATCAGATGGTTTTCAGCCAAACTGGAGTGGAAACCAGGCTGAAAAACAACTTTTAAAAAAAAAAAACAGGAAGGAAGAAAATGTTTAGGTCATGGAAGGAGTCAGACTTAGTTATGGAAAGTCATGGAAAAGTCCTGGAATTTCACATCAGGGCCTCAGTGGGAAGCCTTTGAAATGAGATATCCACTGAAAGAGTTGTGTTGGAAAATCAGGGTTCCCACCGGTCAGGGAATAATCCTGGAATATCATGGAAGTTTGTCAGGTGTGTTCCAGGACAGGGAAAGTCAGGGAATTTAGATAAATTCTCTGGGGAAGTCGGGTCACTTAACCAATTTGACCAACACCAGAATGTATTTTCTAACCTGTTTCACACTTTTGTTGCATCCGATTAGACTGAAAAACACATTTAAGAAACCAGGAGGAAAATAAAATGTTTCAGTCATGGAAGTTTTTAGTTATGGGAAATTATGGAAAAGTCATGGAATTTTATATCAGGCACAGAACTTACATCTCGTGCCGCATTTTCCGAGCTGTATCGCCGAGTCTGGATGCCGTACAACAGAATCGGGAAAATATTTATCTCAAATTTACATTATCAATTAGTTTACAGGAGTTTTCTTCATATCGGCAGCTTCCAGAGTTTCCCAGTACATCCTGACACACACGGGACAGGGAGAGAGACGAGGTGTAATAAAGTGTAAAATGCAGCACTTAGATCATTTAAAATGCAGATTTTGATTCAGCGCTCGGAGCGAGCTGATCAGACAGCTGGAGCAGAGAGGTAAACACACGGTGGGTTTCAGCCTGTTCAGACACATCCACATACCTCTGCTCTGCGGCAGGTGCAGTCATACATGACAGTGGAAATGCTGATAGAGGTTATTACAGGTTAAAATATTTAAAGTGCATTTTTAAGATTGTAAATTAACGTAACAGTAAGGACACTAAGTATTTAAAGAGGAAAAATAGTGTGACAGTATTTTTCCTAACGTGAAAAACATGTGAGAAGACAGTATTTTTCACCGTTTTTTTTTTCCAGCTAAACATCAGTAGTTTTGTATAGAGCTGCAATGATTAATCGATTAATCGATTAGTTGTCAACTACTAAATTAATTGCCAACTATTTTGATAATCGATTAATCGGTTTGAGTAATTTTTTAAGAAAAATAAGTCAAAATTCTCTGATTCCAGCTTCTTAAATGTGAATATTTTCTGGTTTCTTTCCTCCTCTATGACAGTAAACTGAATATCTTTGGGTTGTGGACAAAACAAGACATTTGAGGACGTCATCTTGGGCTTTGGGAAACACTGATCCACATTTTTCACCATTTTCTGACATTTTATAGACCAAACAACTAATCGATTAATCATGAAAATAATCGACAGATTAATCGACAATGAATATAATCGTTAGTTGCAGCCCTAGTTTTGTGTATCAGTGTTATCATGTTAAAACAGTGTAACACTGGTAAGTGAACAGTTTTAGTTTTGCTTATTTTTCCTTAAGCAACTCAATTTGTTATATTTAGCAATTGTAGTGTATCTAGTTTGAGCTAAAACGAAACAAAATAAAAGGCTTCTCAGCAGCTATAACTTCATCTCCAACATTTTGTTTAAGCGACACTGGTTTACGTATCCTCTATTTTGTTTATTGGCATGATGATCAATGACTATAATAAGCAAAATCTTGGCTTTTTTTATACATTTTTATGACTCAAATACGCAACAGACGGATGCGTAGTCCGACAAAAATAAAGTCCATCCGTATCTCCAAAGTTGCGGCTCCGATCCGGCTCTGTTTCAGATCCGGCAGCGTACGCTACAGCTTTGGTGATTTTCATGTACTTTAACTACAATTTAACTACAATTGAAGGATTACATGCTTTTCTGTGAGTTGATGCATTTCTACGACTCTTGGGCTTTTGAAATGTTTTAAAAAACCCCACTGGATAAACTCAGAACTGCATGGTGTTCAGTCTGAAAACAAAGCTGTTTTTCTTAGATCCTGGAAAGTTTTGGAGATGGTTAAAGTTTTCACCCGACAGTCACGATATGCAGTAGTATGTGTGGCTCCAGCGGGAGTGGAACCCCCAACCCCGGCAGTGTCGGTGCCTTGCTCTACCTGTTGAACCACATGCAGTCTCTCTCAGATGTCAGTTTCAGTTCTCCTCCCTCTGAGCAAACAGCCAGTCTGGATGCTGTGATCCGATGGGAACCGATCGAGTCACACGAGCACATCCTCCCTCCTTATCGGAGCAGAGTCACAGAGTTTGTGTTATCTCGTCCGGTGGAGATGAAATGTTGTCTGCTTTGGATTCGCTCCAGCTGATGATTTAAGGCCCTTTTGCACATGTGAGTCTGGTTGGTGACAGCTGCAGGGGAAAAGGCCAGGTAGGCTGCAAAATGTGAAAATTAAGGTGTTTTCCTGTAGAAAACACAACATATCCTTGGTTTTGAGACCCAGGATCAGTTCCAGTAGGTGTTGCAGTTTCAACACCCAGCATGTTCAGATCAGTTTATCTGAACTCTGCAGCGTTTCCTCCTTTTAGTTCAGTTGGTTTGTCCAGGTGAGAACAATGGCAATGGCAATTTATTTTTAAAGCGCATTTCATTACAAGTAAACTCAATGTGCTTTACATTGAAAGACAAAAAATACAGGCATAAAACATGAGAACAAAGGTAACATGAGCAACATAAATATAAGAATATAAGCATGAGTGCTGAAACAGAACCAATGAAGCATACACCCAACTTATATTAAACATACCACACAGCAATAAAAACCCAATAAAATCAAACAGAAACCCCCGCTCCGTCACATAGCCGCACATGCAACCAACTGCACAAAAAAAAAAAAGTGCCACAATACGAGTACACACACACACACACACACACACACACACACACACACACACACACAAATACATACACAGTAGCTAATCATAGGCTTTGGAGAATAGGAATGATGACCTTTGAACTCTGGTGGCATCAAATAATGGCACCAAGAGTCTCCGAGGTGGTTTCCTGCAACTCCAACTGCAGGAAACCGCCCTGAAACACAAGGGATTATGGGTAGAAGGAGACGGGAAGCCTAGCAGAACAAAATGAAGTCTGGGCTGATGCTCATATTCAGCTGTTTCTTCATGTGTTCTGAACTGGTGTGAACACCACAGAAGAAGAGACAGACAAGTCCATCATGTTAGATACAGGCTGCGTTCGGAATGGTTCACTCATTCCCTCACTCACTATTCCCCATGTAGTGTTTATCATATAGTGAACTATATGGGCAACGACCAAACGAAATTTCGGACACTACAGTAAATGTGAATTCTTAGTAAAAAATGCGCTGGATATTCGTGTGACGCACCGGGATGCGCCCAGCATCACGTAAATAAACCAAGCATCATGACAGCAGGTTGAAATGGACTCAGGTCGTATTGATTTTGACAAGTTTTCAGCATTAAATTACAAATAAATTGTTGAAATTCTAATCTTGTGCAAGTGTAGTTTTGTCAACTTTGGTGCCGTCTGCTAATGGCAGCAAGCTGTTTTGGTTTGGTAAACAAGCTTGTGAGCTAACGACTAGCAGAAGCTTTCATATCACCTCCTGTCCTGTATTGGTGGATAAAGTAGTCAGCTGACCTGTAACGATGATTCCTGCAGTTTTGCTCTTGGTTCAAAACGGAGGAAACTCGACTGAGGAGTCTGATACGTCTTTTGTTGATTTGCTAACGCTGTCAACCGGTAAATAGACCAGTTTCTATTAGCTAACATGTTAGCTAGCTGTTTCTTCTTCTTCGGTAAGACACGATCACATTGCATTGTGGTATACAGGAGAAATTGTAGGGTACACTGTCTGTTCCCTACAATTTGTAGTGCATTGTGGGTATCTTATAGTGGACTATTTAGTGAATCAAATTAACCGTTGAGAATTCGGACACTAGTAGAAAATGGCGGATACACTATATAGTGCACTATTTCTGTAATAGGGAACGGTTTCGAACAGAGCCACAGTTAGATAAAAGGACTGGAATCAGATTTGTTTAGATCTCTAACCTGCAGGATGACAGGTGATCAAAACTCTGTCCTATAAACAAGCTGCTTGTGAGTCATGTGACTTTTGTTTACAAGCCCTGGTTGGCTTGTGCTTGGTCAGTTTGAACCTGAACAAACCAAATACAGAAATACAACAAAGTGAACCTCTCCACTCTGGTTCAGACCAAAGGAAATGAACTGCAGGTTGGATCACAGCCTTAGAACGGCTCTTAACTTGGAAATATTATGATATATGGCCAGTTGTTGTGAAACTGCAATTGTAATTTGTTTTATATATTGTAGGAGGCTATGAGCAATAAGGCCAGATAACAGATAAGAGATCTTTCTATCTGTGGGGGCATTTTCCAGCTGTGTGAAGCTAGCCTATATGAATGTAAAAAAAGAAACACCATTAACTCCCCCACACTGTTTCCTTATTGAAATTAAAACTTGTGATTGAGGACTACATGCATCTTTTCAGTCTTCTGACCTCCTGTGAGCTTTTCCCTCTCCAGCTGAGGAATAAAAAGGTGACACTTCAGGACGACCCTTCTGTTGAAACTCTTTCCAGAGTAACACTGAGGTTTTAGCCGTTCTCCACCGTTTGCCATTTTGAAAGATGAAAGGAGAGGAGTTGATTTTGGCAGGAGGGCAGAAAGAGAGAGGAGGGAGGAGGAGGGTCAGTTAAAGTACATTACAGTCAGATTTCACACGGGGGGGGGGGGGGGGGGCAACAGGTTGTGGATCCATAAAAAATATTCAGATAATACGGGGAAGATAAAGGTCACATTTCTTTACTTTTAATTTCCCTCTCTCTTTTTGGTTTGTTTGTTTTTGATATTGTTCCAAATCTTAAGAAACAATCCTATATTTTTTGTATCATATGTTTTGTATTAGAGCTGCAACGATTAATCTATTAATCAATTAGGCTAGTTGTCAACTATTAAATTAATCGCCAACTATTTTGATAATTGATTAATCGGTTTGAGTAATTTTTTAAGAAAAATAAGTCAAAATTCTCTGTTTCCAGCTTCTTAAATGTGAATATTTTCTGGTTTCTTTCCTCCTCTATGACAGTAAACTGAATATCTTTGGGTTGTGGACAAAACAAGACATTTGAGGACGTCATCTTGGGCTTTGGGAAACACTGATCCATGTTTTTCACCATTTTCTGACATTTTATAGACCAACTAATCGATTAATCGAGAAAATAATCGACAGATTAATCAACAATCAAAATAATCGTTAGTTGCAGCCCTATTTTGTACCTGTGAAGATACGTAAATAGCATTTTATATATTTTTTTCATATAAATGAAAATGAGCACTGACACAATAATATACTGTATGTATAAGATTCTTTGGCTCAATAAAAAATATTTGAAAGAAGAAAAATATTCAAATAATCATAAATGCACAGCAGTGTCAGGATATTGATCTGCACTGCTGTCTTCACTATGGTAAAAACAAAAGAAGTATGCAGTCATTGAGTATATTTACATGTGCACCATTGACCCAAATACTGGGAGTAATCAGCTTAAGGAAATATTTCATTTACAACATTTACATGGTTTGAAGTAATGCGATTTCTCTAATAACCCGGATTATATGCATTCATTCAATAATCAGTCATCAGTCAATCCGATTATGATTTTACCCTGATTAAGATAATCAGATTAAGGCGCTTACATGAGTTTCTTTTGTTTTGTTTTTTTCATTCTCTTTTTATCCATTTTGAAATACAAAGTTATTTAACAAGACACTTGTAGAAGAAGACATTGTAAAATACCTTTTTATAAAATAAAACCACTAAAGAGGGAGGTCCATAATTGCAATAGAAGCTATTTTCTTCATACAAAGTATTTGTTCATATAAAGTCTGGTCGTAAAGGTGGAACATAAGTCACCTGTTTTTCCCAATTTTCATCAAATTTGTCTTTCTGACTTCTCAAATTAAAGGTTCTCCTCTCCATTATCAATATACTATTCACTAAATCAATCCAGTCATTTTCACTGGGTATTTCTGACTTCATTACATGACAGTTTTAATAGTCAGAGTATTGACTTAACCGGGCTAGGATCAAATTATCAGTGTAAATTAGTGTTGTCTAGTGAGGTGATTTGGATAAAAGCTCCAAAAGTCAGATGTTGTGTTTCTCCCTCTCGGCTCCTGTATCAGGAGTGAAGCTGCGTTCGCTGACTTGAACGCGGTGAATCACAGGAAGCGGCCAGATTCCCTCCGCCGAGCGCCGCTTCCTGTTTCCTTTCCCTCGAAAACAATGAGCAACTTTCAAGTTGTTCAGCAGTGAGAGTGTCTGCTCCCACAGGGCTACAGCGACCCGGGGAATAGTTGCGGAGATCTTCGGCAACTTTAATCCCGCGCCAATCTACCGTGTCTGTCATTTGTAAAGTAAAAATTCTCGAGTGAATTACCTGCTGTATTTTGTTGAAGATGGATGTTCCCTGATAAATACTAATCCTGAGCAAATCAAGAAATGTTTTTTTTTTGACGGGCGATTTCTTTTTCTTCTTCTAGATGCACAATTTCTATCTTCCTCCTGTCATGAAAAATATCGCCATTCGTGGAATCTGTACGAAAGTTTTTCTGCCTTTTCAGAACAAATTTCAAATTTGCTAAATCAGAAAGTGACAAGTTTTAAAATCTTGACCTTTATACAATCGTATCTGGGGAATCAGTGACTTCGGCAGATTTGATTCTCCTATGCCAATGTGTTTCATGAAACACAGAGGTTGGGGTTAATTCCTTATTGGTCTAATTATTGGTCTGTCATTACCCTTTCCCAATTTTTATCTCTGTTTTTTAGATATTTTACTGCCTTGTTTTATGGCCTTTTTCTGAAGCACTGAGGAGTGGTTGCATGGCAGGGCCTCTCTCTTTTTCTCTTTGTCTCTTTGTCTCCTTTTCTCCTGGTTTGGTGTGTGTATATATAGATATATACAGGCGCATCTCAATGAATTAGAATATCGTGGAAAAGTTAATTTATTGCAGTAATTCAATTCAAAAAGTGAAACTCATATATTATATAGATTCATTTCACACAGAGTGAAATATTTCAAGCCTTTATTGCTTTTAATTTTGATGATTATGGCTTACAGCTAATGAAAGACCCTACAGATTCCCTCGATCTGGGCCACATAATGCTCCTCCAGTCCACATAATGTTCTGTCCAGCCATATTTCGGCGGCCTGGACCAGCTTGCCCTGGATGGTCCGGTTGGGCTCAGCTGGCCAGACCGCCGACCTCAAGAACCCCTGGATCTTTGCAAACCCAGGGGCCACCTTCCCTCCTCTAATCAAATTCGCCAAGTGATGGTGGGCCTTCAGCAGCCTAAAAAAAGGCCCTCGCCAACTTGCCAAAGTCATCCATCTCTCTTTTTTTCTTCTCTCCTCCTTCCGTCCTTCCCCTCCTTCTTCTCCTTCCTCTTCCGTTTCCAACTCCTCTTCCTTTCTTTTTCTCCCTTCCTCCTTCTCTCTCCTCCACACTCCTTCCTCCTTTCCTCCTTCCTTCACTCCTATTTTTTTACGGTATCTTTTTCCTAAAACCAAGACATCCCAACAATTACCTCCACACTCCATCAACTCAGCCCTACCCCAATCGTACCCCTAACCACTAGGCATAACTCACAAAACTACACAAGTCATACCCCTAACTACTCGGCATAACTCACGAAACTACGCAAGTCATACCCCTACACTACACCAGGTAAGAGGCCAGAGATTCCCGGAGACAGAGGCGACCTGGTTCTTCAGACGGGTGCCCAGAGGTCCGGGCACTGGCTATCTTTTTTAGGTACAGGATACAACAGCCACTCCCCCCACATAGGGCCCCTTCTATGCAAATCATGGCATTTTAATAGTGAAACTGCTGCTGTCTTGCTGTGTTGTTGGTTGACAGTGGGTGATTTAGGTAAACTATCATTATCTCCTCCTGTTTTCCCATCAAAGCAGGACATGCATTCAGAAATTAGCGTCAATAAATTGGTATTCACTCCTCTGCCCCCCCCCCCCCCCACACACACACACACACACACACCTCAATCCTCCTAATTATTGTGTCTATAATACGATGATTGAAGTGCTTGTAAAAAAGAAATGTGTCCATCCTCCTGTACCCATGTGAGTCAGACATACGGCTGTGGAAGCTATGGGAAACTAGCTGCATTAGTCAGAATTATATAATATTATCACCATGGTTCACATTACGTCTTATTAATGGCTTCTGTTAGACAACTGGAACATTTCTCCAGCCTGCGTCAGTCATGATGTTTCCTCTGGGAAGCAGATGCCACACAGCAAACTCAGTATCATGAGAACATGAATCATAAAAACCAGCAGTGCAAGTCTTCATATTGTTATTTTTATTATTATTATTAGTAGTAGTAGTAGTAGTGGTATGGCTGATTGTGAATATTGTCTCTCCTGACACTTTGTGACATTAACAAGCGCTTTACAACTTCTCTTTATTTTACTTTTACTTTAATACTGTGTGACATCACTACATTGTAGATCATATAGTTGTATTTATTAGCATTTTCATTATCAGCAGCAGAAGTAGTAGTAGCAGTAATACCAGCTGTAGTAGTAGTAGTAGTTTGTAGTAGTAGGCTAGTAGCAGCACCGATAGTAGTAGTAATTGTAGTAGTACCCATAGTATAAGCAGAAGCATTACTATCTCTATAAAAGTAGTAGTAGTAGTAGTACCCGTAGTATAAGCAGAAGCATTACTATCGCTATATAAATAATAGTAGTAGTACTAGAACTAGCACTAGTAGTAGTAGTAGTAGTAGTAGTAGTAGTAGTACCTGTAGTATAAGCAGAAGCATTACTATCTCTATAAAAATAACAGTGTAGTAGTATAATGAACAAGTAACCGCACTAGTACTATAAGTACTACAAGTGCAGAAAGTGTCTCTTTGTTTCCAGTAGATTTGAACCAGTGTCCTGCTGTTACTGGTTAAACTGGGCTGCCATTCAGTTCCCAGAATGCCTTTTGGTTTGGTTTCAGCACCACAGAACGCTCGAGGAAATCCTTTTTCCTCTTGAATAGTGTTTGTTTGACAGAGAGTGTTTCCCTCCTCTGCCTTGCACCATTGACATGAATGGCCAGGGTGTGTGTGTGTGTGTGTGTGTGTGTGTGTGTGTGTGTGTGTGTGTGTGTGTGTGTGTCATATTGTAGGGGCAGACAGAGGCCCAGTGAAGTTATGAATAGCCTCCCTGCTCTTTTGCCCCTGTTGCTCTCAGTTCTCCGCCCTCATCCTGTTAGAGCTGGGGTAAATATTCCCTTTGTTGCCCCGGCGGGGGAATGTGGGATCTGAACTCTGCTCATTCAGCCGGCTGTCAGTTCAACAACATGACACGCGCCTCTGTGTGTGTGTGTGTGTGTGTGTGTGTGTGTGTGTGAGAGAGATGAACAGGCGTCCGGCAGCGCTCAGCCTGATGAATTAAGAGGTAAAACTCCACTCCGGAAACAAAGCAGTTTTATCCCGTATCCCATTTTTCTTGAAGTGGGAATAAAACTTCAACTGGTGTGAGATCATTTCTTTTGTTTCAGTACGATCCAGTTTTGTCAAATCAAGTTAAAATGGCTTGAAGCAGTTGGTGTGATTTACCTGATTTTAAGACACTGTCGTCAGTTTATTCAAAATTTCTTAAAACAAGGCAACTTTTGTGGAAATAAGGAACATTTTCTTCAAAGTTTTTGTCACCTGTTGCAACAAAAAAAGGATTTAAAGATTCAAAATAAGATTAAATTACTAAAATGAATTACTTTATTACTAAATTACCAAAAACATGAATTCAGTGTAAAAATCTAAGATAATATATCAAATAAATAAATAGAATGTTGAATAAGTAAAAACATAAATTATGAATAAATTCTAAAAAATATCAATAATCTATAAAATTTAATTAATAATTCATAACGACACATTAGGTAATTGCAGCAACTGACAGCTATATTAACTATTTCATGACACCATGAACTTTGATTACATTTTTTTTTTGCTTTTAATGACTATGATGACTAGTGACTTTTACATCTAGTGACTTTTCCACTTAAACGCACAGTGTGTCATTTCTGCCACTAGGGCTCTCTCAATCAAAACAATAACAAAAGATGTAGTTTGATGACGTCGTGAAGTAGCGTGGCATCATGGGAGTTTTTTTATGGGGACAGCTTCGGCGACAGAACGCAGCAAACGGGAATGAATAATCGTGATCCGTCAGGAGTGAGAGATAAAAACAATAGAATGAAAAAAACAACAGAGCGGCTAGAGCGGCTAGCTAGCTAGCTGGCCGACTTCCTTCCTCACTCTCTGACAGACAATCTGGTGTTTCCCGTGTTTCCCCGGAAGTTAGGGGGTAAAGGGGATATGACGCCATGACAGGAAGTTAGGGGGTAAAGGGGATATGACGCCGTGACAGGAAGTTAGGGGGTAAAGGGGATATGACGCCGTGACAGGAAGTTAGGGGGTAAAGGGGATATGACGCCGTGACAGGAAGTTAGGGGGTAAAGGGGATATGACGCCGTGACAGGAAGTTAGGGGGTAAAGGGGATGTGACGCCGTGACAGGAAGTTAGGGGGTAAAGGGGATGTGACGCCGTGACAGGAAGTTAGGGGGTAAAGGGGATAAGACGCCGTGACGGGAAGTTAGGGGGTAAAGGGGATAAGACGCCATGACGGGAAGTTAGAGGGTAAAGGGGATATGACGCCATGACGGGAAGTTAGGGGGTAAAGGGGATATGACGCCATGACAGGAAGTTAGGGGGTAAAGGGGATATGACGCCATGACAGGAAGTTAGGGGGTAAAGGGGATAAGACGCCATGACAGGAAGTTAGGGGGTAAAGGGGATATGACGCCATGACAGGAGACCAAATGAAACGCTCCGTTACCTTGAATAAAATTACGGATTTCTCTGGGTTTGATCATTGTTGGAAACATTTGGGATAATGTAAGTACACAACTCAAAAAAATATATAACATAGGTCTAGTCGTTTTTTAGATATTTTAATGCGGAAATGTTACATATTATACCTTTTAATATGATGTAATGTTCCACATAAATGAAGAAGCTCCCAGTGTTTTGAGCATGTGGATTTGAGGTGGAAACCTGTGGAACTCTAATCGTCTGAATGTCGTGTTTGTTTTGATCTTTCTGGCAAATGATTACCTGGCTCTTCATGTGGAGCGGGAGGTTCACCTGCTCCTCTGTCACTGCCCGCTGCTCACGTGTCCCGCCGCAGACGGGCCGAGCTAAAACCTGCTTCTCCTGGTAAACACTTGGAGTCGTTCCCAGTGCGAGGTTTAGAGGATCGTCCCGTTTTAATCATATCAAGACCGGGTTAATTATGTGGCTTCTTTTTAAAAGAAGGCTCAAAACACTCCTTTTCTCTGTGGCCTTTTACTGAATCACCTGTATGTATTGTAGGTGTCACAGATTATGTTATTTTTTATGATTTAGGCCTATTTATTTCTATTTTCTATTATTATCCTTACTCTTTCTTTCTGTTTTTCTTTCTTGCTGTCTCTCTTAAGTTTTAACCATTCGTGCAACTGTTTTTAATTGGTGTATCCGCAGAATAGATTTGTTGAATTTGAAATCACTTGAAAATAACGTCAGGCACACACACACACACACACACACACACAGAATACAGCTAACGAGAGGTCAGTCTGAATATCAGGCTAGTGAAATTTGTCTGTGGCTGGTAAATTTGTCTACTCAACATTTTTATTTTTTTTATTTTTTATTTAACCTTTATTTAACCAGGCAAGTCATTAAGAACAAATTCTTATTTACAATGGCGACCTGGCAAAAAAACAATAATAATGTCAACAGGCCTCTCAGGCAGGTAACCAAGCATCAATCAAAGTCCTATCATACTATAAAGCAAGGAATCTCTGTCTGTATATGTGTGTGTGTGTGTGTGTGTGTGTGTGTATGTGTGTGTGTCCTTCGCATATCCCGAGAACCGTTTGTCCGATCTACTTCATGCTTGGCGGGTGTATTGCTGGGGACCAAAGGACGTGCGGTGTCGGATTTGGTGCAATTTGGACACTTGACACGTTCAATATTAATAAACTTTACATGAACAAGCGAACAGCGCTCTGTGCAGCAGCGGGGCGAACGGGCGCTGCACTAGTTAAAAAAAAAATCCTCTAGCTGGCTGATGAAATAGTGGAAATGGCCGGTGGATTTCTGAGGTGAACCATGAACCGTTTTCTGCCAGTGAAGTGAGAAGTCAGTTTCCCAGCCTGCGTTGCCTTGTGGTTACACAGAGAGTTTCCCACCGGAGGGCAGAGGGCCAGCCGCTGTCTGCAAACACAACACGACACACACACAGAAACCGACCTCTGTTACATCTGGGCCTAAAGTAAACTGTGAAAAGCTGGGCCTCTGTAGCACTCTGCAGCACATCTCCACCTCCACAGGTCAGCTCATCTGCTGAGGCGCCGTGGCAGACGAGCTGAGCCGGAGTTTTATTCAAACGAGCGGCTATATTTGCCGATAATGTGAGATAATTTCACTTGTTTTTATGCAGGCAACTAATCTCACGTGTCATTCTCTTGAAACAAACGGAGAGATCCGCTTTATCTCAAGATATTGTCAGTGTTCTTGACTGGAAAATCTTTCAACCAAGAGAAACTATCTCACCTTCTTGGCAGATTTTCCTCTTGTAAGAAAAAACTACATTTTTAGACTCAATATACCACTAACTGATTTTTTTTGCAATGTACACAGTCAACACGGTCTCACGGCAGTTCGTTAAAATAGTCAGGAAAATTTAATCTATTGATTCGTGTACATGGACACGATTTTGCCATTTTTTTCTCCGTGAAATGAACATGACCTAAAAAACGTGCCTCCACCACGACCTGAATTACGTTCCTCCACCACGAATTTGAAAACGTAAGTTTTGGCAAATAAAACAACTTGTGTTACGGTTATGGTTAGGCAACTAAAACAACTTGGTTAAGGTTAGAGAAATGGTTTGGTCACGGTTAAATAAGAAAAACGTTTGTTGAAAATGTAAATGTGGCTTACGGTTGAAATGGACTTTGAACATGCTGGGAATCGAACCCCGGTCGTCGCCATCGAAGGCAAACGTATTCGCCCATCCTCCACCCCGACCACAACACCCTGACTGACCACCATTTTATTTCAATGTCACACTACTTCCTGAGTCCTGACTGACAGAAAAGAAAAACATGTTGCAGGCATGAAAGATACTTCCAATTGAAATACATTAGTTTGAAAGTCGTGCTGAGTGTCACGAAAAAAAATTGAAAAATCGTGTCCATGTACACGAATCAATAGATTACATTTCCTGACTATTTCACGAACTGCCGTGAGACCGGGTTGACACAGTGCAGTCAGTGGCTTTTGGAGGCGATTTGGAAAGCTGTCAGGCTCCAGATTAGCTTTGTGCTTTCCTCCCGTCAGTCTGTGACCTGCTTCCAAGTCGAGTCGAATTTATTCAAACAACTCCTTCAACAAAAGATGACATCACAGCCTCTGTAACTGTGAAGCCGTGTGTGTTGGGTGGTTTTGTAGTTTGGTGATCTATAATGAAGCAGCTGCTCGCTCTCCTCTCCACCTGTTTGGAAGGTGAATCCTAGCAACAGCAGCTCAGTCTGTGAATATTTCATGTGAGAACCGAACCTGACCGGAGTTTACACTGCAAAAAATCTCCCCTTTTCCTCGTAATTCTATCATTTAGTCATATTTTCTTACAAAGTGTGAAAAAAAAATCTGCCAGTGAAGTGAGATAATTCCCTTGTTTCCAATGCAAATCAGTTCGTTTCAACAAGTTTCTCAGATCATGTAAAAATCTGCCATATTTTAAAGAAAATTCTTCAAACAGGAAAAACTTGATCAGAATCAAATACATTGATCTCTCCCAGTTGGAAGATATCTGTCACTTGTCTCAAGAAAAACAAAACTGAATACAACTGAATACAAGCCAAGTCGCATCAAATTTATTAACATGGCACATTTCAAACAATCATGCAGCTAAAAGTGCTTCACGAATATGATTACAGTTGAAAGAATAAATGTAAACAGTATAAGTAGAAGACAGAACATTAGAAACTACGAGTACAAAGTGCTGATGTAAAAACTCAATCAAATGCAGCATTGCAATGCTCGCCCCTCCCTCCTCGCCCCTCGCCCCTCGCCCCTCGCCTTTCACCCCTGTCCCCTCTCTCCTCGCCCTTCGCTCTTCACCTCTTGCCCCTCGCCACTTGTTCTTCACCTCTCGCCCCTCTCTCCTCGCTCCTCGCCCCTCGCCCCTCTCTCCTCCTTGCTCGCCCCTCGCCCCTCTCTCCTTGCCCCTCGCTCCTCCCTCCTCACCCCTCCCTTCTCGCCCTTCTCTTCTCACCACTCGCTCTTCACCTGTCGCTCCTCGCCCCTCGCTCCTAACCCCTCGCCCCTCCCTCCTCGCCCCTCCCTCCTCGCCCCTCTCTCCTCACCTCTCTCTCCTAACCTCTCGCCCCTCCCTCCTCGCCCCTCTCTTCTCACCCCTCGCCCCTCGCTTCTCGCCCCTCTCTTCTCACCCCTCGCCCCTCGCTTCTCGCCCCTCTCTTCTCACCCCTCGCCCCTCGCTTCTCGCCCTTCTCTTCTCACCCCTCGTTCTTCACCTTTCGCTCCTCGCCCCTCGCTCCTAACCCCTCGCCCCTCCCTCCTCGCCCCTCCCTCCTCACCTCTCTCTCCTAACCTCTCGCCCCTCTCTCCTCACCTCTCTCTCCTAACCTCTCGCCCCTCCCTCCTCGCCCCTCTCTTCTCACCCCTCGCCCCTCGCTTCTCGCCCTTCTCTTCTCACCCCTCGCTCTTCACCTTTCGCTCCTCGCCCCTCTCTCCTGGCTCCTTGCTCTTCATCTCTCGCCCCTCGCCCCTCTCTCCTCACCCCTCGCCCCTCTCTCCTCACCCCTCCCTCCTCGCCCCTCCCTCCTCGCCCCTCTCTCCTCACCCCTCGCCCCTCCCTCCTCGCCCCTCTCTCCTCGGCCCTCGCCCCTCCCTCCTCGCCCCTCTCTCCTCACTCCTCGCCCCTCCCTCCTCGCCCCTCCCTCCTCACCCCTCGCCCCTCCCTCCTCGGCCCTCTCTCCTCACCCCTCGCCCCTCCCTCCTCGGCTCTCTCTCCTCACCCCTCGCCCCTCCCTCCTCGGCCCTCTCTCCTCGGCCCTCGCCCCTCCCTCCTCGCCCCTCTCTCCTCACTCCTCACCCCTCCCTCCTCGCCCCTCTCTCCTCCCTCCTCACCCCTCCCTCCTCACCCCTCTCTCCTCACCCCTCACCCCTCCCTCCTCGCCCCTCTCTCCTCGCCCCTCCTCCTCACCCATCGCCCCTCTCTCCTCACCCCTCGCCCCTCCCTCCTCAACCCTCTCTCCTCACCCCTCCTTCTCGCCCCTCACCCCTCCTCCTCACCCATCGCCCCTCTCCTCACCCCTCGCCCCTCCCTCCTCGACCCTCTCTCCTCACCCCTCCCTCCTCGCCCCTCTCTCCTCTCTCCTCGCCCCTCCCTCCTCACCCCTCGCCCCTCCCTCCTCGCCCTTCTCTCCTCACCCATCGCCCCTCTCTCCTTGCCCTCGCCCCTCCCTACTCGCCCCTCTCTCCTCACCCCTCTCTCCTCCCTCCTCGCCCCTCCTCCTCACCCATCGCCCCTCTCTCCTCACCCCTCCTCGCCCCTCCTCCTCACCCATCGTCCCTCTCTCCTCACCCCTCCCTCCTCACCCCTCGCCCCTCCTCCTCACCCATTGCCCCTCTCTCCTCACCCCTCCCTTCTCGCCCCTCACCCCTCCTCCTCACCCATCGCCCCTCTCCTCACCCCTCGCCCCTCCCTCCTCGACCCTCTCTCCTCACCCCTCCCTCCTCGCCCCTCTCTCCTCTCTCCTCGCCCCTCCCTCCTCACCCCTCGCCCCTCCCTCCTCGCCCTTCTCTCCTCACCCATCGCCCCTCTCTCCTTGCCCTCGCCCCTCCCTACTCGCCCCTCTCTCCTCACCCCTCTCTCCTCCCTCCTCGCCCCTCCTCCTCACCCATCGCCCCTCTCTCCTCACCCCTCCTCGCCCCTCCTCCTCACCCATCGTCCCTCTCTCCTCACCCCTCCCTCCTCACCCCTCGCCCCTCCTCCTCACCCATTGCCCCTCTCTCCTCGCCCCTCCTCCTCACCCATCACCCCTCTCTCCTCACCCCTCGCCCCTCCCTCCTCGCCCTTCTCTCCTCACCCATCGCCCCACTCTCCTTGCCCTCGCCCCTCTCTCCTCACCCCTCCCCCCTCGCCCCTCCCTCCTCGCCCCTCTCTCCTCACCCCTCGCCCCTCCCTCCTTGCCCCTCCCTCCTCTCTCCTCGCCCCTCTCTCCTCCCCCCTCGCCCCTCCCTCCTCGCCGCAGTGCCTGCCAGACGTTTGAAGCCGTCTCCAGGACGGGCGGAGGGCCAAACCTGCTGCAGAAACGCTGTGTGGGAATTCACAGAACGGAATGAGAAAAATGTTTTGGCTGACAATTAAATGAATGACATTTTATTTCTCACGAGAGACCGCTGGATCCTGCTCTGGATGCTGCAGTGTGCTGGATTGAGAAAGGCATTGGCATGATCATTTTTCTTTTTTTTCTTTTTTTTTAGAACATGTTTTTGTTTGTTTCAATATTAAATAAGTCAGCAGTTTAGAATAACAAAAAACATAAGAGATACAATATGTTTATCCAGGTTAATCCTGTTGAGATTGTGGTTGTTTTTTACAGTGTAAAAAATAACTAAACAAGTTGCTTATCTTGTATTTTAGTCTTAAAACCGTATTTTAAACCAGTTAATGTTAAAGAAATTGAAAAAAATTCTGCCAATGCAGTGAGATAATTTCACTTCTTTCCAATACAGTTTCATATGTTTTAAGAATTTAAAAAAAAAAGGGACAAAATGTTGAAAATCACCAAACTAAAACCAAGATAATCTCACTTGACTCGAGCAAATTAATGAAATAAATTGATTTGGACTGTAAACTAGCGACATCATCTCACCCCACTGTGAGATTTCTTCTTTTGTTGGAGAACAAAAATCAGATTTTAAGGCTGAGTACGAGCTTAATTTGCTCGTTGAGGTGTAAATCCTCTGCAGGGAGACTTGGCCAACGCTGTCACGCTTTCATTAGCAGGTGATTTGGCCGTCGCGTGACATTTAGCCGCTCCTGCTGTGCCGTTCGGAGATTATCGCCCTCCTCGGGTGTCGGTAATGTGATCCAGGCTGTCACCGAAGCATTCCTGTTGACCGCAAACATCACACGGCCTCCGTCCAGCTCCGAAAAAAACAACAGGGAAAAGAAGTCTGGGTTCCCACCGCTCCTGGAATATCTTGGAAGTTTGACATTTGAGAAGTGTGTTCCAGGACAGGGAACGTCAGGGAATTTGGTCAGTTTTATGGGGAAAGTCAGGGAATATCAGGGAATTTTACAAACGGGTCACTTGCCAATTTTACAGACACCAGAATGTGTTTTCCAACTTGTTTCAAAGGTTTGCATCAGATTAGACTGAAAAACAACTTTAACAAACCAGGAGGAAAGAAAATGTTTCAGTCATGGAAGTTCTTAGTTATGGAAAGTTATAGAAGAGTCATGGAATTTCACATCCCTTTCACATCCTGTAAAATAATACATAACACTGAAAGAGTTGTGTTTGAAAATAAGGGTTCCCGCTGGTCAGGGGAATATTCCTGGAATATCACGGACGTTTGAGTATTCCAGGACAGCGAAAGTCAGGGAATTTGATAACTTCTCTGGGGATGTCAGGGAATATCAGGGAATTTTACGGTCACTTTCCAATTTTACCAGTGTAAAATGAGATATTTCTGGAAATGCACCCCATGTTTTAATTGATGAATAAAGCTTTTGTTTACTTTCTGAACGGAAAGCAAAGAGCAAAAGCATTTCAAATGTGTTATTTATGTAGAATTGTGTACACTACCAGTCAAAGTGTTAAACTCGAATGAAAACTTATCTTATATTTTAGATTCTTTGCCTTGATGGAAAGGCACAGGCTTTGGAAAGAAATTCATACATAGGATCAACTTCACTATTTATATTTGTATAAGAAACTAATGTCAAAAACAGAGAACATTCAGTCAGGTGTCCAGACCAAGTCAAGTCAAGTCAATTTTATTTGTATAGCACATTTCATACACAGGTAAGTTCAATGTGCTTCACATAAAAAGGCAAAATAGTAACACTAAACAGATAAGGAGATAGAATACACACATATATGAAATAACCTTTCAGCCACACACACAACGCACACACACATACATAAAATACAGCTCTTTATAACCCCTGTCCTATTCATACAACAGCACTCACACAGACTACAGCAGAGGCACACAAAGGCAAACACACACTAACTACCAAAAGCCTGAGAGAAAAAAAGCAATGTTTTAAGACTGCTTTTAAAAGAGGATGCAGTTGTAGCAGATCTCAGGTCAGCAGGTAGTTTGTTCCAGAGAACAGCACCATAGTGACTCAATGCACCTTCACCTGATTTAGATTTAACTCTAGGTACATTTAGGAGACACATGCCTGATGATCTGAGGGATCTGATTGGTTTATAGCCAGTGAGCAGGTCGGAAATGTATTTAGGAGCGATACCGTTTAGGGGCCTTGTAAACAAGCAAGCAAGCAAGCAAGCAGTGTGTATTCCCTTCACACTGTCCCGGAGTCAGAGGTGTCAGCACCGAGGTGTCAGGCAGCATCACTACCCAGTCAGCCTCTCTGTCCCAGTGAATTCCTCCCTGCTGTCGGTGTGTGTCGGCCATCTGTCGGGCCGAGCCGAACGGGAGCCAGAGCTTTCCCCCGGCAGAGTTTAATGACCTCATGTGGTGGCAGTTGCTTTCTTCTTCTTCTTCACACCAGCAACAGCAACAGGCATTTGGAGGCCAGTTGCTGATGATCCGGCTGGGTGCCGAATGCTTAACATCTGCCATTTGCTGCACGCTTCTATCCAAAGCTTCTTAAAGTAACGTGTGTTTTTAGTATGGGAATCAAACCCTTAACCCTGGTTCTACCCACTGAGCCACACACACATATTTCATTGTGTATTCAGCAGTGATGGAAGAAGTACTGAGATCTTTTACTTTCGTAAAAGTAGCAATACAACAATGTAAAGATACTCCATTACAAGTAAAAGTCCTGCATTCAAAATCTTACTTAAGTAAAAGTACATAAGTATTGGCAGCAAAATGTACTTAGAGTATCAAAGTAAACATACTCATTATGCAAACTGTCCCCATTTAGAGAGTTATATTTTTCATAAATTATTGGAATATTAATACTGATTTATTGACATACATGTACATGTAAGCAGCATTTTAAAGTTGTCAACGTGAAGCTAATCTTAACAATTTAGCTATACTTTTGGGTAGTCTAATCTATAACAATGCTATTTTATAGTTATTTTATAAAGACGATCAAATGTTTTAAATATAAAATATTGATCTGAAAAGTAACTAGTAACTATAGCTGTGAAATAAATGTAATGGAGTAAAAAGTACAATATTTCCCTCTAAAATGTAGTGGAGTATAAGTACAAAGTAGCATAAAATGGAAATACTCAAGTAAAGTACAAGTACCTCAAAATTCTCCACCACTGGTAAGCAGTAGTGGAAAGAGTACTAGAATATCCTACTTAAGTAGAAGTTCTGTTACTTTGCTGATATTTTACGTCAGTAAAAGTCAAAGTTCTGGTGTAAAAATCTACAGTGACAAAATAAAGTGCAGAAACAAAGTAAAGTCAGATTCCTCTTCTCACTGTGAATGGATCCACAGTTTGTCAGTTTACAGTTGATCCAGTTTCTGTTGCTGATGGAGAGACACACAATCTGTTCTGTGATGGATGGATTTAAAATGGACTGAAGGACAAAACTGCAGTAAAAGTAAAATTACTGACTTGTGATCGACCGCCACATTCATGGAGCTCTTGTGGAGTTTTATCTATTATCTCAGAGCTGAAACGCGTTAGTTTAGTGTAATTAATTTGGTTGTGGACTTCCCTCCTTTTTTGTCTTAATTCTTAACAAGACAAATCTCTCCACTACATCGCTCTGGATGAACATGTTTTCTGTTGTTATTGATAAAAGCACAGACACAGTGAATTATTTCCAGGCTCCTAGCTGCTGCTGTGTGGACATTTTTTTGTTTTTTTGGTGATCGTCTATTGATCCGGTGTGTGTAGGAGGGAGGGATGGGGGGGGATTTCTTTTATCTTGTCTCCTGCTGCTTTCTACAGAGCAGTCAGAGAGGGCAGAGGTCAGAGGTCAGGGTCGGGCGCAGAGTGGCGCCCTGGAGCTGGCAGGGTTTCACTGTCTGGCTGAACGTCACTCGAGGTCACGGGGGATCGAACCTGCGGCCCCGTGTGTACGGGACGGCCCAGGTCTGTCTGTGTGTGTGCCAGCTGTCGGAGAAACCTCGTAACTCTAAGCTCTTCAGGTGTTGATTGATTGGAGTTGGATCAACATGAATTCCAGTCAGGTGTATTGACACGGCATTAACATTTTGAATATTGGATCTTAACAAGATAAAGAGCTTCATGACCATTTAAGCATTAGAACTAGTTAAAATCCCAAAGTATAATTTCAAGAAATATATGGATGTTAGTTAGGGTTAGACTGATGAACCCGTTTGCCGATATATATTATTAAAAATGGGATCTGGTCCAGTGTTGGCCACGTCTGATATGATGGACATGATGCAGTTTCATTGATTAGACTTCATATTTATTGTAGAATTGATCAATACTACACTGGTTATCAATAGGAAGCACTTGACTTGAAGTTTTGATTGGATTCCACATAAGCATGCATGAATAATATATTTAATACGTCTTCTCCTTCTTTTGTCCGTCTTATTCTTCTTTTTCTCCCTTTTCTTCTTCCTCCACTTCGTGTTCTACTCCTCCTTCTTCTTCTTCTTCTCCTGGGTTTCAGTGGAGAGTTTTAGTGTCCCATGATGGTCTAAATGCTGTTGCAGAGGATTTTCCCACTTGACAAGAACACAATTCAAGGGGAAAAGACTGAATACTTGCCTTCTTTTTTTTGGCATGAAAACAGTCAAATTTGAAAGATTAGGAATATTGGCTATCGGCAGCTTCCATCCAAAAATATCAAAGCCTTATATCAAAAATCCATATTAGTTGGACACTAGTTAGGCTTGGGCGATATCCAGAATTTAATACCATGATACTTTAAAAAAAAAAAGAAAAAATCCCCAGGTATTTTATTTTATTGCTTCCAAATTACATCGATAATCACAGGATATTCACAGGAAATATTGCAATATTTGATAATATCGAATATCGGCCCAAGCCTAACGCTGGTATTAAGGAGGAAATGAGAATAAGAAGGAAAATGTGTTTTTAGGAGATTTGTGGTTTTTGTTCGACACCGGCGACAGGTGATCTGCTGCTGTGTGGAGGGTCGGGGTGATTGGGGATCGAACCCGGGACCCCGTGTGTACGGGACGTCCCGCTCGGCCCTGTGCGGGCCCCTGTGGGGGCCCCTGTGGTGAGCCCGGTGAGGCTCGGTGTTGTTGCAGGACGGTGTGAGCTGTCAGAGACGGATCAGCAGGGAGGAAGAGTCAATACTCTGTGTTGACTCTTCCTCCCTGACACTTTCACTGAGAGGAAAGCTCTCTCTCTCTTTCTCTCTCTCTCTCTCTTTCTCTCTCTCTCTCTTTGTCTCTCTCTCTCTCTTTCTCTCTGTCTCTCTCTTTGTCTCTCTCTGTCTCTCACTCTATCTTTCTCTCTCTCTCTGTTTCTCTCTCTCTCTCTTTGTCTCTCTCTTTCTCTCTGTCTCTCTCTTTGTCTCTCTCTGTCTCACTCTATCTTTCTCTCACTCTCTCTTTCTCTCTGTCTCTCTCTTTGTCTCTCTCTCTGTCTCTCACTCTCTCTCTTTCTCTCTGTCTCTCTCTCAGTCTCTCCCTCTCTCTGTCTCTCTTTCTCTCGCTCTCTGTCTCTCTCTGTCTCTCTTTGTCTCTCTCTGTCTATCTCTCTCTCACTCTTTCTCTGTCTCTCTCTCTCTGTTTCTCTCTCTTTCTCTCTGTCTCTCTCTGTTTCTCTGTGTTTCTCTCGCTCTCTCTGTCTCTCTCTCTGTCTCTCTTTCTCTGTCTCTCTTTCTCTTTCATGCCTTGCTTCTCTTTCCTGCTGCCCTCCCGAACTTCTTTCTTTATTTTTGTCTCACTTCTACACTGCGTTAACCACTTCTGTTTTTTCTTCTTCTCTCCTTCCCAATCTTGCTGTTTCTCTCATGTTCTTCTTCATCCTCTTCTTCTCTTCTGTTTTCCCATCACTGTTTTTCTCTCTTCTTTCCTCTCTTCTTCCCAACTTGATCTCTCTGTCTCTCGTTCGAGCATTTCTTCTCTTCTTCTCTCCTGCTTCTCGATGCCCTCCCATACGCTTCTCCCTCTTCTTCCATTTCTTCTTCTTTCCTTCCCAACCTCACTCTAACTCTCGCGCTCAAACTCACATAATTAATGAAAGAAAATTGTAAAAGATTAACAATATTGACAAAAATTGATTTCAGATAATAGTGCAAATCATCCAATAATCTACAAATAAGGAGGGAAAATAAGAAAATAAAGAAAAGGAGATGATGCTGTGGAGTAAAATAAGAAAATCCCAGACATGCAGTTTGTTTAGGTTTGCTTGGCACTGATCTTGTATCATGTTTGGTTTATTGGATGTTGATGTGGCGTTCGCTGTCCCGTGTGTTGTGTCAGGATGTGACATATTTAGCACACGGCCACTCTCTCTTCCTCTTCCTCTGCTTCCCCATCGGTCTCTTGTTCTTTCTTTCCCTCTCTCTTTCTCTTTCTCTCTCTCTCACTCACTCATGCATCTCAAATGTCTTGTTTTGTCCACAACCCAAAGATGTTCAGTTTACTGTCATAGAGGAGGAAAGAAACCAGAAAATATTCACATTTAAGAAGCTAGAATCAGAGAATTTTTACTTATTTTTCTTAAAAAATTACTCAAACCGATTAAATCGATTATCAAAATAGTTGCTGATTAATTTAATAGTTGACAACTAATCGATTAATCGATTAATCGTTGCAGCTCTATCAGGATTCAATACAGCCAGGATATGATGTGATCAATACAAGTTCAGTGACAACAAAGTCTGTCTGTGCAGAATTCTGTTTATTTCTGAGACTCAGCGATGCCATTGGCTGCTAGAATGTAAACAACAATTTAAAAATGTCATTACAAAGTGACAATAATATCATTTGGATGGAGAGCTTGTGAAACTGTGCTGGTCAAGAGTCTCATTAGTGATTACTACAGCAGAATAACATGGAGCTGATATCACCATTCATGTTCCTGACAGCAGAATAACATGGAGCTGATATCACCATTCATGTTCCTGACTGCAGAATAACATGGAGCTGATATCACCATTCATGTTCCTGACACACCAGACGGATTGTCACTGAGATATATTGAATTTTGATATATCATCCCATCACTAATTACATCGTATTGTGATTGTATTGAATCGTGAACTCTATATCGTGTATTGATATGTCCATCACTAGTGTCTAACATTTCACCTAACAGGTATTTTAGTTTTTCATTGTTTTGTTAGGTTTAAATTCACTGTGTGTCTGTGTTATTCTGGGGAAACATACGCTACCAGTCCACAGTCTGGACTCCTGACTGAATGTTCTGTGTTCTTCATTCTCTTAAAGCCATTCTGATCTACAGTCTTCTGCTTAAATGCTTGAAATGAGTTTCTTAGTCAAATATAAATAGTGAAGTTGATCCTATGTATGAATTTCTTTCCAAAGCCTTTGCCTTTCCATCAAGGCAAAGAATCTAAAATAGAAGATAGTTTTGATTTAACACTTTTTTTGGTCGCTGCATAATTCCATTTGTGTTATTTCATAGTTTTGATGTCTTAACTGTTATTCTGAAATGTGGAAAATAGTCAAAATAAAGAAAAATGTGATGTATCCAAACTTTTGACTGGTAGTGTATGTGTTTTGTATTTGTCACAGTGTTGCGTAGCAGGAATCTCAGCTCTGTGGACTGTGTTTGGTTCAGGGTCTCCTCAGTTTCCTCAGTGTGTGTTTTTTCCCTCTCTGTCTGTCCTCAGGTCTGGACGACAGCCTGCAGCAGTACGTCCCGTCCTTCCAGCAGCAGCAGGTGGACGGGGAGAAGCTGCTGAGGATGTCCCACCAGGAGCTGCTGTCTCTGGGCGTGGCTCGGGTCGGACACCAGGAGCTGGTGCTGGAGGCTGTGGATCTGCTCTGCGCCCTGGTCAGTGTCCGCTCCGCTGTCTGGGCGCCGGGCCGCTCCGGGGAAATCTGCTGTAGAATATAAAAGTTGTTGCAGGCCTGGAATTAAGTCATTTTCAGGGCAAGGCCACTTTGGCCTTTGATAAATACAAATTTATTGGGGCATCGTGGCCAAAATATAGGGCACCAAGGCCAAAACCAATGGTTATTAAAATCCTTTTTTCAGTCCTTTTTCCTCAAGAAAATAAATATCCTAACAGAAAAATGAAGTGCTGCAGTGTGATCCAGCACATATGTCAGATGGCTCAGACTGCAAAGTTAGTTACATGTCCAGTAACACACGATAACGTTAGTGTAACCCAGGTTATTTTCTGTAGCTACAAATTACAGACGTCCCCTAAACGCCTCACATGCAGGCCACTGCTACTGATAGCGTTTTTGCTGCTCGATCTCAACCCGGTTAATTTTGCTATATTCTTCATTACAGCAGCTAATTACCCTCTGTACATTTAAACTGACACTAGTTCTGCTCAAGCACTCATAGCTCTCTCCTTCTTTTAGCGACTTTCTCGCTAATCCCACAGTTGTTTACACGCTTTTCAGATCTGCTAGTTACTTAGCTTAGCAGTTAGCGATGGCCTCTCTCTCTCCCTCTCAGTTTAATTAATAATTAGCTGTTAACGTAAACATTAACATTACACATATATTTGCGGGAGTGGGAGAAATCTCGCGCTACTGCTGATGTCCAGCGTGACGACGGAGACTCTGGGAAACGTGAGTTTGTTTATTTGCTGCGTTGCATGTAGTTTTAAATGAGGAAATCCACAACTTTCTTTTAAGGCACAACGGCCAGTTCAAAACAGGACATGCCAAACTGGCCGTGTGGATAGTTAATTTTAGAAGGGGCATTACGGCCACACTCCAGGGCATCCATCCTGCCCTGTTGTTGTTGTTGTTGTTGTTGTTTTTTTCTTGTTTGCCAAACAACTGACATCATGAAACATACTGAGATATTCCTCGTCAGAATCAAAGACTGGTTCTTGGTCGATACGCGCTGGTCGCTGTTTTTATTATGTAGCCACTATAACAAAGGCCTTTCACATCTTTGTACCTGCTGATGGAGTGCCATGTTTTTTTTCGGGGAATTCATACTTTTACTTATATGTATCTTACGTCACTGGCAAGGAATATCTGTAGTGTTTTTTAGGTATTGTTGTACCCACCAAACATAGAGCAGCTGTTTTTACTGTCCTCTGCTACCTCAGGTCCAAGAAGCGCTCCTTTTCATAGTATCTCTGTTTTGTTGCCATTCAACAGCAGGAAACTGAATGACATCCCTTTCTGACGAGATAAGCGTCCCATACTTTTGGGTTTTTTGGCTGCTGGTCAGACTAAGGAAGAAATTTGAAGAATCACTTTGGGATCTGGATTTTGACATTTTTTTTTAGACTAAATGATTAATCGAAAAAATAATCGATATTGTTAATGAAAATAATCGTTAGTTGCAGTCCTAGTTGGAGGGCCTCCTGGACTAAAGCTACCTGCTGTATAACATTTCTCAGAGCGGTAGTAAGGTGCAGATCAGAAGCTTGGTGTGTGTCTTGTACAGTGTGTGGTCCTGCTGACAGAAGGTGCAGAGAGGTCAACCTTTATTTTTTTTGAGTGTGATTGAACAAGGCGAGGCTGGGAGTGGCAGACTGACCGTTTGGATGAACAGGAACCAGGGATCAGAGAGGAATGTAGGCTCAGCTGACTGACTGACTGACTGACTGACTGACTGACTGACTGACTGACTGACTGTCTGACTGTCTGTCTATCTGACTGACTGACTGACTGACTGACTGACTGACTGTCTGACTGACTGACTGACTGTCTGTCTCTCTCTCTCTCTCTCTCAATTCAATTAAATTCAACAGGCTTTATTGGCATGAAAGTTAAGAACAATATTGCCAAAGCATTAAGATACAGAGCACACTTTGTATCTGTATCTGTGTGTGTGCTCTGTCTCTCTCTCTCTCTCTCTCTCTCTCTCTCCCCCTCTGTCTCTCTCTCTTTTGTTGATTTGCCTTCCTTCAATCTCCTGAGTCTTAAAGCTGCATGATCATTCTTGTTTTTTGATGAAATTACACACCAGTCATGGTAGCTATAGATAACAGTGAAATCTGCGTAGAAACAACAATTTATGTTTGTGAAATGTGAAATTAAAATCAGCATTGTAATTTCTATTAGTCTTAATATCATCTAAAACTAAAATAAGTGTCATCCAAATGTTTTAGAAGCTATGATTAAGACACATTTTTAGCACTACAACCAACTTGAAACATAACATGGACACAAACAGCAACAGATATGGGACAAAAGTAGAGTTATCTACTTCGTCCTGAGAAAATCTTACAAGAAATGAAGCTGCATTGGAAAGAAGTGAAAATAAGCTCAGTAGGTTTGTTGACTTGTTAAATTTGAGGAAGCTGCCCATGAGTCTGAGTTTCATCTGTCTCTGTTCCCATCACGTTCTGACAGCAGTGGTTTATATTAGAGCAGCTCACATGCCAGAGAATGTGCTGATGGAAATATAATGCAAATCTGTATCAGATCTGGCAAAGCACGGGCAATCCAGGTTTAGTGCTGCTACACTGTAAAAAATAAAATAAAATAAAAAAGCAAGGTGTGACCAAGTCAGCTTCACTCGAGTCCCAAGTCAGTCTCAAGTCTTGAGGCACAAGTCTCAAGTCAAGTCCCAAGTCTAAATGTAGATTACCAAGTCAAGTCCATGTCATTAATGTCAAGTCTCAAGTCTGAATGTAGAACAGCAAGTCAAGTCAGAACAAATCAAGAGTCCAGTATCAATTTAATATCTTAAAGAAAACTAAATATCTAGGACTTTTCAATGCAATATGGTTTTAATAGGATAAAAACTTGGTAAGAGCATCATGAGTTTGATTTCTATAATCAGTTTCAACTTCAATAAATTCAATCATTCCATACAAATTCAGAAAACAGAATTTAAATTCAGTCGTCTGCTGGAACAAATCTCATCACTTTCAATCTAAGTCATTTACACAAACACAAGATCTCAAGTCAAGACTTTAGAAACCTTTTCAAGTCATCAAGTCAGAGTCAAGTCTAAAGTCTTCTCTTCATGCATCAAGTCAAGTCTCAAACAATTCAAATTGTGACTCGAGTCTCCACCTCTGACCAGAGTTCCTGCACAGATCTGGAAAATCTAGAGTACAGAAAGTGAATTTGAAAATGTCCAGGTTTTGAAAAGTTTAAGAAGTGCATAAAAAGTATGGAAAAGTATGGACAAATATTGTTCAGCTACACTTTCAACTGTTCATCTTATGTAGCTGCAGACCTGCTGTCACTTCACATATTGTGTTATTCGGTGCAGAGAGGAATAATGTTCAGCTATAGATTGATACAACCTTGTTGGCTCTCATATTGACCAGCCACTGTCAGCATAAATCATAAATCATATTGAACACCCAACGAAATCCTCAAATCAAGTCAAGAAATTGAGGTCTGGAAAAAGTGTGGAGTTTTGAAACAGAAAATATGTGGGAACCCTTAATACTTTAAAAGTAATTATCTTAGCAAGAGTTTTTCATTCAAGCATATTCTAGATGTTGTAGGTCAAATTATCTCACTCTACTGGCAATGTTAATTGTTCTGAAGAATATTGACTAGTTTCATGATACCATAACTTAATCTAAAATTGATCATGAAACAAGTCATTGACTTTTACAAACTGTCTTTTACAAATTGTCCTCAAACTCAGTAGTTTGACCTGTTAAAATGAATAACTCTATCTTAAATCAAGTAACATGAAACAAGCTAAATTCCTTAAAACCACCAAAATTAGTCTTTACAAAATTACAAAATGATCTTCAAACGTCAGAAATGTGTGTTTTAAAACAGTTTGACTTATTTCACATGACTGCCTGTACCTTAAGACAAGCCAGTCTAGCAAAAATGTCTTGAAACCAACAAAATGATCTTTAACAGCCACAGAAGTCTTGAATAAAAGAGCAAAACCCTTTCCAAGCTCTTTGTTTCCTCCTGCTGTGTGTGTGTGTGTGTGTGTGTGTGTGTGTGTGTCTGTGTGTGTGTGTGTGTGTGTGTGTGTGTGTCCCTGTTGGTTCCGGTGAAAAGGAGGATTTACAATCAGCGCTGAGCTTTTATTGTGTAGTGCAGCTGAATGGGATCCACCAGGGTTTTTAAATGGAGCCTGGTCCTGACACCTCCTACTGTAACCCATTGACAAACAGTGGGGTGAATGGGAGGATGAAATAAAAGGGCTTGGTGGCGACAGACCGCAGTAAACTCAGCCTTTATCCAGAGAGACAGCTGTCCACCCAGAGAGCAGTGGATCAGGTCTGAAACAAGGCAAACACAGACATTACAGTGTGTGAACTAGTACTGCCTATAATGTCATGTTATTTTAAATTACACTGCAAAAAATGACAAGCTTGGCAAGTTTATTTTTCTTGTATCCAGACTAATCAACTTGACTATGATATTTATAGTTAGGGCTGGGAGATAATTCAATACTATCAATATCGTATTTTAGTAAATTTCACTTGATTCATGCCAGTATCACTTCTTTCAAGAAATAGTCTCAAACAAGGGAGTTAAATCTCAAAACAAGAAATTTGACAATCTGTCTGTGTGGATTCATTTCAGTCATCCAAACAGAAAGATGTCCAAAAATTAAAAACAAAACCCACTGGACTTTTGAAGAGTTGAAGACATGATTTGGCCATCACCTGCTGTTTTACTGAAATGACTGTGAAAGTTACTACATTTGATAATTTGACTGTGTAAGAACTCGGGTTTAGTGGAATAAATGCTATTGCTGAAGAATGTGACTGTGCTTAAGGCAAGCCTTTTCTCTGCTGGTAACCATAAGAGTTCTTCCTCAGTTCTCCATGGTTACTTCTTCAATTTTAAGTCCAGTGCATTTTTGTTTGTTTTTTTTGGACAAGAAAATGGGGGCTTCCCTTGTTGCAAGCGAATGTCTTTAAAGAAAAAAAGACATTATCCTGAAAAGAAAAGGAGATCAAACTCCTCAAATGTTCGTCCAGTTATCCACATGAAGAAGAAAAATACAACAAACTACTAAATGAACCCATAAATATAAGCTGCATCAGCAGTTTCTGTCTGTAACAGTGTTGAAGAGTTTTGGGTGGAGTTTTCCTTTAAGACGAGACTCAAGGCCAACTGAGTCGTTGCGGTGGATATTTTCTGCAGGACAGGAGGAGTTTAAAACTCTCTGGTGTGGAGCAGGAAACAGATGTGACCCTCCCACCTGTCACACCCCCCACCCTTCCCCTGACACACACACACACACACACACACACACACACACACACACACACACACAGAAACATACATAAGAAACCACACGTTGACAAACACGCACATGAATGAGAGACAAACACAAGAACACACACATAAAGGCACACACATAAACACACACTTTAACAGACACATATAAAACACACACACACACACACTCTCACACACACACACACACACACACACACACTTGAGTGTATACACCTTAAAACACATGTACACCACAAACACACCTACACATAAACACACACTACTCGCATACCAGAACACTCGCAAAAATACTCAAGCACACTCAAGAACACACACGTACATGAACACACACACACACACACACACACACACAAGAAAACATGCAAAGGCACACACACACGTAAACACATATCCACTTAAAAACAAATACAAACATACACACATGTAAAGATACTCGCATACACACACTTATTCTTGAACACATACACACACACACGAACAAACATGAGTCACCAAGCAAAAACACGGACATAAACACACACACTAGTCACAGAAACACTCACATACACAGAACACACACACACACACACACACACACACACACACAGTACAGGCAGTAGAGGAAAAGCTGCTGCAGCATTGTTCCAGCAGTTTCCGCTGGCTGTCACATGATCAGTTTTCCATCTGAGGCTCGTTCAGCAGAACAGGAGAAACTTTCCCTGCCGCCGCTTCTCCTTTTAACCCTTGACCTCCCGCGGCCGGCCGCAGCACTCTGTCATGAAACCCTCCAAGAGTCTGACAAAGTCTTACACTCCCGTATTTTACATCCCTTAAATGTTGATTGTGACCGTTTTTACATGAACGCACCACGATTAAAGATAAACCCTCTCAGGCTCATTCACTCCCATTCAATTCCAAAACACCTGGAGACTTCTGATTCAGCAGTGGTGGAAGAAGTACTGAGATCTTTTACTTCAGTAAAAGTAGCAATACAACAATGTAAAGATACTCCATTACAAGTAAAAGTCTTGCATTCAAAATCTTACTTAAAAAAGTACATAAGTATTGGCAGCAAAATGTACTTAGAGTATCAAAGTAAACGTACTCATTATGCAAACTGTCCCCATTTAGAGAGTTAGATTTTTCATAAATTATTGGAATATTAATACTGATTTATTGACATACATGTACATGTAAGCAGCATTTTAAAGTTGTCAACGTGAAGCTAATCTTAATAATTTATCTATACTTTTGGGTAGTCTAATCTATAACAATGCTATTTTATAGTTATTTTATAAAGATGATCAAATGTTTTAAATATAAAATATTGATCTGAAAAGTAACTAGTAATTATAGCTGTGAAATAAATGTAATGGAGTAAAAAGTACAATATTTCCCTCTAAAATGTAGTGGAGTATAAGTACAAAGTAGCATAAAATGGTAATACTCAAGTAAAGTACAAGTACCTCAAAATTGTACTTAAGTACAGTACTTGAGTAAATGTACTTAGTTACTTTCCACCACTGTAATTCAGTCGGTAAAGGTGTAATCCATTCTAGGTCACATGAAAGTCTTTGAATTTGACGTTCTGAAACCTGCTGATACTCTGTTTGTGGTTTGTTTGTTTTATCCGAGGCAGAGGCCAGATGGGTGGGGCTTGTCACAGCGGACGGCACAGTGAACCGCCAGAACGTTTAGACAATCACAGGAAAGTATTGGAAAGTCAGTTCAGAATACTTTTCTGGGCTTTCCACTCTTTCAATTGTCCTGTTACTGTTAACCCCACCCACCTGGTACTCCCTGCAGGTTAAAACAAGAGTATTTGCCAGTACTGTTTCTGATATAAACTAGTGAAATAGAGTCTTTAGACATCTGGATTTGTAGAGATGTTAAGTCAAAGTGAGATTTATAATAGAGTTCCTACAGTAATGTGTAATTGCAGCATGGTGCTTCCTGTTTAAACACTTTCCTCCCTCCACTGGCTTTATTTACATATTGATTTATTGGATTGAATTAACTTTTCCACTTTTAAATTGATTGTCAGAGCTTTTGCTTTAAGAATCTAAGTACATGACACCCAATCATGAGCTTTACATGGATGTTTGAGGCTGTAAACCTTTGATTTTGAGTACAGCAGACACTATCTTGAGTTCAGATGGGTTATGAAAGTTCAAAAAGAAAATCTTAGTTTCCATCTGCAAGTCAAAACTCCTCCAGGACATTTGCAGATATAAACACAAAATTTAGATGCTTATTTAGTCTTTTTTCTGCAGTTTCAGTGGATTTATTGTAGCTTTGCCCTGAGGGAGAGCACCGAAGCGAGATTCACATCTGTGTTTGTGATTAAAAGACAGATTCTGCTTGTTTACACCCCAACAAAGAGCTAGCTTCATCTTGAGCTCTTCTCAGATGCAGATATGAGCCGCTCAGATAATTTCACTCACTTTCAACTTGTTTTAATCATTCACTTGAAAGGCAGCAGCTCTCTCTCTCTAGCAGGATTTGAACTCCATGTCAGATGACAAATGACAAATGACATGCAGTATGTTTTTTTTTTGCAGTGGAGTCGTCAAACAGGTGGAATGTCAGTTTGGCTGTAGATGTTTTCATTGGCGCTGAGCGTCATGATGCCTCGAACATCTGAGCTGCCTCAGGCGAGCCAACGTGTTCACACTGTCGAGAGAGAGAGAGAGAGAGAGAGAGAGAGAGAGAGAGAGAGAGAGAGAGAGAGAGAGAGAGAGAGAGAGAGAGAGAGAGAGAGAGAGAGAGAGAGAGAGAGAGAGAGAGAGAGAGAGAGAGAGAGAGAGAGAGAGAGAGAGAGAGGAGAGAGAGAGAGAGAGAGAGAGAGAGGAGAGAGAGAGAGAGAGAGAGAGAGAGAGAGAGAGAGAGAGAGAGAGAGAGAGAGAGAGAGAGAGAGAGAGAGAGAGAGAGAGAGAGAGAGAGAGAGAGAGAGAGAGAGAGAGAGAGAACAGATGTATGGAAAAAGAATTCAGTAATCTCCAGGTCTTGATAAGTTTGGAAAATGCAGATAAAGGTTATTGTAGTAGAATATTGTTTCTCTGTCCTGATATACATACGACTGCACATATATACATATTCTGATATTTGTCACTGTGAAGAACAATAAAAGTCAGTAAGAGAACTAATAAAAATGTTCACGTTTATTTATATAGCGCTTTAAAAAAAACAAAAAAACAAGTTTGTACCAAAGTGCTTTACAGAAATTGGTTAGGAAAGACGAGAATAAAAATGCAAGAAGCATAAAATCACAAAAATAATATAGATAGACATAGATAAATAAGTACACATTCACACAGACATGTTAGACTTGAATGTCATGAATTTGTGAGGAACTGTACATTAACAGAAAAAAAATCATTGTTTGTACCGCAAAATCAGAAAATGAATGAAAAAAAATTGAGGAAAGTCCGCTATCATTCCCAATAAAAAGGGTTCTATATATGACCAGAGATCGGTTCTATAGGCTTGTGCCATAGCAGAACCTTTTTTGGTTCTGTGAAGAACCTTATAGGAATGGGTGAGATGTTCCAAAGCAGCAGTATTAGCAGAACTTTTAACGAGCCACAACAGATTCTTTATTCTCAGGTTTTTATTTTAACAACTCAAGGATTTTTTTCTTTTTTTTAGTCCTTACGTTTCCATACAGAACCTCTACCATAGCCAAAGAACCCTTGAAGAACCGTCTGTTTTCAGAGTGTATATTGATCATAATATAGTGTATTGATCGGCGTTTTTGTCAGTGGTTCTGACTCACAGAACTGGAGTTACTGGGGTGAAGTGAAGCTGACGTGGTGTGGAATATTTTCTAGTCAGATGACTGCCATGGTGACTGGTCCTCAGGAATGCAGGGGAAGTGTGTGTGTGTCTGTGTGTATGTGTGTGTGTGTCTGTGTCTGTGTGTGTGTGTGTGTGTGTGTGTGTGGTCAAGGGTCATGAGAATCACTCTAGTAGCCTTAATCTCCCATCATTCCTGGGTACGATGGGATGTTTGCGGTTTGGAAGCAACAGGGCTGATGGGAAATGTAGTCTTAATGTGGAGAGAAACACTAGAACTAACAATACTACTGGAGTGAGATAGAGGAGAACAATTGTAGTTTACAGTAATTATACCAAGGTATCACTATAAAGTTGATATATTGGTGCTTAAAATGATTTACATCACACCTGTAACATATACACTGCAAAAACCCTCCATCTTAACAAGTCCTTTAGTCTCATATTCAGCTTCAAGTCTTATTTTTCTTAAAGACCCTATAGACAACTTTTTTGCTTTAACTTATCATTATGAAGTAAATGTTGATTGCACAGTGTAATGTCTATAGAATGATGACACCATCTGCGTTGGTTCCCTATAAGCCTCGCTTTCACTATGCAGTTCTGTCTGCCAATGAAGGCGCGACTTACGGCACAAAGGAAGTGCGTCATCCATTGTGCAACCAAAAGAGGAGTAGGATAGGTTTTCCCAGGTAGCTATCGGTAGCTACGGTTGTTTCTTGCTTTGGACAGTTAGCCAGGCTGCTGACGGTGTCGTTAGCCATGTTGCTAACGCTACCGCTAGC
>NW_027283167.1:12500-17500 GCF_046629955.1 Centroberyx affinis | reverse complement strand
AGGCTTCGAATCAATGCTTTCTGTTCAGGATTTTAAATAAAACAATGAAATGAAAGCAGGGAGTGCAGTGAAGCCTCCCAGGATCAGTAAAGGTTAAAAAAATGTAAAGTTCCCATAGGACTGATTCAGACGAAACCTCCAGATGAAGTAAAAGAAGCGTCACATGGTTTCCAGTGAGGAGGACCACCTCAGCACAGGACCAGGGGCGATAAAAACAGATCTGCACTGCAAAAAATACACATCTTAACAAGTTATTTCATCTTTTGTTAAGTCTTAAAGTCTTAAAAGCTGCCAGTGAGGTGAGGTAATTTCACTCGTTTCCAGTGCAGGTTGACTTTCCTTGAAACAAGTGGCAAAATCTTGAAATAACATAATTAATGTCACTTGATGCAAGAAAGATTTTGCGATGCACCGATTTTTTTTTAGACTGATACCGATATCCCAAGATTTTCCCACCCATATCGGCTGATACCGATATACATTTTTGTAAGAATCTTCGCACAAATGTGGGTGCAAAACAGGTTAAGCGTTTCAGACATAACCATCTTAAGATAATTTTTTTATTTTTTTATTTATCCTTTATTTAGCCAGGAAGGTCCCATTGAGATACAATATCTCTTCTGCCAGGGAGTCCTGGTCAAGATGGGCAGCAAAATGAGATATAAAAAAAAAAAAAAGGTTTCATATAAAAATACCAACGGGGACAGGTTACACCACAAAAAACATACCAAAACACAACAAACAGGCACAAAACATACAGGGATCAGGGGCTAAAAAGCATCATGGAAAATCATGGCACATGTTAAAAGCAATGACATTGTTCTGAAAAAACTGATTTTAAAATATTTTTAAACAAGTCAAGACAGGGTAAAGGTTCTAAGTTAAGTTTGCCTTGCAGCTCATTCCAAGTTTGCGGTGCAGTTAAGTGTTTTTTAAGCAAAGGACCATGTTAGTTTTATTCTCTTGTTAATTTGACAGTTGTATTAAGTGACACACACGTCTAGAAAAAAGAAATGCCACAAACGGCCAAATATCAGCAGTAAATATTTTTTTAAAGCTGATATTGGCCGATACCGATGTCAGTCAATAGCCAATACAGAATATATCAGTGCATCCCTAAAAAAATGTTCAAAGCAAGTTGAGTTGTATTGGACACAAGTGGAATTCCTCTCCTCGCTCTGGCAGGTTGTTTCTTCACTTATTTCAAGATCCATCAGGTTTTAAGGCTGAACACCAGATGAAATGATATTTTTTGCAGTGTGCGTCTCCAGATGCGGCTCCGGTCGTCTCCCTGTAGTTAGGCGACGCCCCGCCGAGCTGTCGTGCAATCATCCTGTCAGCCTCCCCCCCCCACCCCACCCCCCGCCCCCCCCGCGCCCGCTGACAGGCCGCCAACCCGCAGAGGAATCCTGCAGGAGCTCCGGGAGGCGTTCGCATTCCCCTCCGCTCTCTCTCACTCCGCCTGTCATTTCTCAAATATTTGTTTCCCGCTGCTTTTTTTTTTTTTTCCCCCCATCCCTTCCCATCTCTGTTTACCACACTTGCATATCTTCAAGGATAGACAAACATAAAAAAAAAAAACTCGACTCGTTTAAGAAGCTCTTTTAATTTTGTGACTGGAACAAAGAGGAAACAACAGAGAGTGCTACAAAACTGGTGCAAAGTTTTTTAGTTTATTTGTTTATTTGTAAGGGAGAAGTACAGAGAAACACTGACAGATGCAGAAGCAGTGTCCTCTGTGCTGTACATGTGTATAGAGCCAAAGCTAATTTCCAACACCAGTCCCTTGATGGACATTGGTGGGTCAAGCAATCATTAAAATTACATGTTGCAGTTTAATATCAGTGCATATATTAATTAATAAAGCAAGATAGCATTGATAGTTCAAGCAATCAAGTGCATATAGTAATAAAACAAGAGCAGCAACCATTCATGACAACACACAAACATACAGACAAAATAAAAACAAAACAAAACAAACCAGGAAACAAAGAAAACCAAACCAAACAAAACACTTTTTTTTTTTCCAAATAAAACAAAACAAGACAAATAAAACAAAATAAATCACAAAACATTTTCAGCATGAACTCAAATACACAAATAATTTACTAGTTGGTGTCATGATTACAGTTCTGGCCAAGTCTTAACCAGGACTTGACTGTTGTAGAAAACAGTGTCAAAGAAACTTCAAAAAGAGATGATCTTTGGTTTGGAGTGTGTAACTGAATGAAACAAAAGTCCAAGGCGCTCTTCTTTGAAAAACTTAAAAAAGCATTTATTTTATGGAATCTCTGTTTTATGGGATCAAAAGTTTTGTCTTTTTCATTCTTGAGCTCATACACTTCCTCAAGCATAGAATTCCTATGTGGTGTGTGTTGGAGCACTTGTGTTCAGGGAATGGGACAGCAGTATATTTCTGGGTTAGGTGTAAAGTGAGTGAGTTTATATGACTGTGTTTATGATGTGATTTATTTTATTTTCTCTTTTCTCTTTGTTTTCGTTATTTGCTCCGTTCATAGTCTGTAAATATCAAGTTCAAGTTCAGTACTTTATTGTCATCTCAACGTGGTATTTGTTGGGATTTGTTTTCGCAAACTCACTTCAAACAGACAGAGGTGGGGACTCGAGTCACATGACTTGGACTCGAGTCACAGTTTGAATTGGTTGAGACTTGACTTGGGTTCTGGTGACTTGGGACTTGACTCTGACTTGTACTCTGATGACTTGAAAAGGTTTCTAAAGTTGAGATTGATGAGATTTGTTCCAGCAGACGACTGAATTTAAATTCTGTTTTCTGAATTTGTATGGAATGATTGAATTTAATGAAGTTGAAACTGATTATAGAAATCAAACTCATGATGCTCTTACCAAGTTTTTATCCTATTAAAACCATATTGCATTGAAAAGTCCTAGATATTTAGTTTTCTTTAAGATATTAAATTGATACTGGACTCTTGATTTGTTCTGACTTGACTTGCTGTTCTAAATTTAGACTTGAGACTTGACATTAATGACTTGGACTTGACTTGGACTTGACTTGGTAATCTACATTTAGACTTGGGACTTGACTTGTGCCTCAAGACTTGAGACTGACTTGGGACTCGAGCAAAGCTGACTTGGTCACACCTCTGCGTAAAACCCTCAAAACACACAGAACACAAGGTAATACATTAGATGGAAGCAATAAAACACCATAAAATGAAATTAAAAAAACATAAACTAAGACATACTGTATGTACCATAGGCAAAAAAAAACCATTTTATTATATGTTATGTCTTGTCTCCACTTGAGAAACGGACTCACAAAAAACAAGTGGGAATATCATTCGATGATGTGAGAAAATTTGACTTTCAATGCAGTTTCACAAATTGTTTAGAAACAAGGAACAATATCAGGAAATAAGGCCGAATCACTCTTCTGCTTTCAAGATAATATCACTTGTTTCCAGAAAATCATTTTGTATCTACATTCTATCTGAGCTGTATTGGAAAAAGTGAAATTATCTCACGTCATGGGCAGGTTTTTCCACTTGTTTCAATAGAAAAATAAGATGTTAAGGCTCAATAGAGGATTAAATGACTTGTTGTTATGGACATTTTTTGCAGTGTGGAATCCTCAAGTCTCTATCTTCCTCTTTAATTGCAGGATTGCACTGTTTATGAGATGGAGGAGAAGATTCTGGAAGTTGTAAGTATTGGTTATGCTTTTCTCTCTGGTTTTGGAGATGGGGGGAGATTCTAATCGGAAGCATGTGTACACACACACACACACACACACACACACACACACACACACACACAGATGGACAAACAGCAACCAACGTGAGCACATGCATGTGTTTGTGGGATTTACAAAGAAACACCCACACACACACACACTCACCTAAACACACACTTCCCTTTCCTGTCTTGTGCGGAGTGTCCCGTGGTGTCTGTGTGTGTGTGTGTGTGTGTGTGTTGTGTGAAGGTACAGTTTCAGCTTCTTGTTTATCCAGCTCAGGAACATCCACTTCCTGTCTTAGATAACACTTCCTGTTAGAGGGGGAGAAGGGGGGCGGGTGACCTGTGTTCACGTAACAGCTGAAAACTTCATTAGCTGATGACAGTAGTTTGGAGAAACACTTTCCCTTTTTGTTTCCTTTTTTTTTTTACACTCAACTCCCATTCATTTCTAGTGAAGAGTCCTTGAAGTTTTAGTTTTGTTGCGTAAATAATCTAGGGCTGCAACTAAGGATTATTTTCATTGTCGATTAATCTGTCGATTATTTTCTCGATTAATCGATTAGTTGTTTGGTCTATAAAATGTCAGAAAATGGTGAAAAATGTGGATCAGTGTTTCCCAAAGCCCAAGATGACGTCCTCAAATGTCTTGTTTTGTAGAAGCTGGAATCAGAGAATTTTGACTTATTTTTCTGAAACAATTACTCAAACGGATTAATCGATAATCAAAATAGTTGGCGATTAATTTAATAGTTGACAACTAATCGATTAATCGTTCCAGCTCTAAAATAATGAATCTCCAAAAATGTCTTAGGAACTAAGGGTGCTACAGGTTTTCTTTGGTGTGAACCATAATGGAAAAGTTACTTCTTTGCGTTGTTGTGTTTGGTTAGTTTAGCTTCAAACTGACCAATCACAAGCCAACCGGGACTTGTGAACAAAAGTCACATGACTCACAAGCAGCTTGTTTATTGGACAGAGTTTGAAATCTGTCATCCTGCAGGTCAGAGACTAGACCTCCTGTCACTTTATCTAACATGATGGTCTTGTGTGTCTCTTCTTCTGTGGTGTTCATTCCAGTTAAGAACACATGAAGAAATATCTGAATATGAGCATCAGTCCAGACTTCACTTTGTTCTGCTAGGCTTTCCAAGCAGGAGGAACCGCGTCCGTCTCCTTCTACCCATAATCCCTTGTGTTTCGGGGTGGTTTCCTGTAGTTGGAGTTGCAGTTCTCTTGTTAAATGACTGAGACACTCGCTGACGTTATTTGGTGCCACC
>NW_027283167.1:0-7500 GCF_046629955.1 Centroberyx affinis | reverse complement strand
ATGTAAATAAACATGTGGACGTTTTTTGCAGTGTATCTCACCAAATATTTAAGAAAGAAAAAAAAAAAAAAAAATGTATGTATCAGTATCAATTTTACAACCCTTTTTTAACTTTCTTTTTTTCCTTTTTTGTTTGCTTTGTGTTTTTTTTTTGTATTTTTACTTTTTTTATTTTATTTCAATTCAGTCAATAATTTTTTTTTAATTTTTAGACTGAATATGAGATTTAATTTAATGACTGTTAAGATGGACTTTTTTTTTTTTTTACAGTGTGTGATCATTCTAGGATCCCAGGAATATTTGTTCCATCTATTGTCAGGGTGCTGCTTTGACCCTTGACCTCTTTACTATCAGTTTCTTCTAATGTTGATGTATGAGTTGAAGCTTGTTCTACTGTCACACTCTTTATATTCACTCTGGATGAGATATAATCAGTTATATGTAATCAGTTACATCCCCAAAGTGTAAATGAGCATGTAATAATAATAATAATAATAATATAATAATAACTTTATTTGTATAGCACCTTTCTAAAAACAATGTTTACAAAGTGCTTTACATACAATAAAACCCAAAAGCAGTGATGTGAAACTACCACAATGAATGATAGAAAAATAAAAATACATTTATTAAATATATATAGAAAATAGGAATAAAAAGTAATATATGAGGTAAACAGGTACAACTAAAAACACACAAACAAACAGAGATACAATTAAAAACAGACTGAACTTTACATAAAAGTGTGTGCGGAAAAAAAATTATAAAAATAGGAATAAAAGGTAATACAAGAGATAAACAGGTACAACTAAAAAACAAACAAACAAACAAACAGAGATGCAATTAAAAACAGATGGAACTTTAAATAAAAGTGTGTGCCAAAACACAAGAAAGCAATAAAATGGAGATACAGGTACAAGTAGCTACACTAGTAGACATTTTTGCAGTGTATCTGCTTGTGTTTCAGTCTCTGTTGTTCTAGGTGTGTGTGTGTGTGTGTGTGTGTGTGTGTGTTCTGAGTCATGTGATGAGGGATCCTGTCTGTCATTGGTCCAGGTGGGCTGGCAGCTGAAGCACCTGGTGGGGAAGCTGAAGGCGGAGCCTGAGGGCGTCGTCCTGGTGGTGAAGAAGAGGCCGTCCGGGACCTCCTGCAGCTTCGCCCCCGCCCCGCTCAGAAACCTGCGCTGGAGACCCCCCCTGGTGCAGGTCAGCCTCCCCTGTCATCCTCACTACAGTCCACACACACCTGGTTCAATCCACCTTCATCCACCCAGCTGAAGGGCCTCTGAGCAAGGCAGTGAAGCCCCACCAGCTGCAGGAGCGCTCACACTCCGACCGGCCTGTGGAGGAGAGAGAGGGAAAGGAGAACATTTTCTTCATCTACTGCTTCTTCTTCTTCTCCTTCGGCGTCTCCTGCTTTGCTTTCTTATTATTATAATTTTTATTAGCAGTAGTTGTAGTAGCAGTAGTATTAGTAGTTTTAGAAGTAGTAGTAGTAGAAGTAGTGGTAGTAGTGGCAGCAGCCGCAGTAGTAGCTGTAGTAGCAGTAGTAGAAGAAGAAGCAGTAGTAGTAGTTGTAGTATTAGAAGAAGCAGTAATAGTAGTAGTAGCAGTAGAAGAAGCAGCAGAAGAACAGAAGAAGCAGTAATAGTAGTTGTAGTAGTAGTAGAAGCAGTAAAAGGAGCAGTAGTAGTAGTAGTTGTAGTAGTAGTAGAAGCAGTAAAAGAAGCAGTAGTAGTTGTAGTCATAGCAGTAGAAGCAGTAGCAGTAGAAGCAGTAATAGTTGTAGTAGTAGTGGAAGATGCAGTAAAAGTAGTTGTTGTAGTAGCAGCAGTAGTTGCAGTAGAAGTAGTAGTAGTTGTAGAAGAAGCAGTAATAGTAATAATAGCAGTAGAAGAAGCAGTAATAGTAGTTGTAGTAGTAGTAATAGAAGCAGTAGAAGAAGCAGTAATAGTAGTAGTAGTCATAACAGTAGAAGAAGCAGTAGTAGTAGAAGCAGCAAAAGTAGTTGTTATTGTAGTAGCAGTAGAAGAAGCAGTAATAGTTGTAGTAATAGTAGTAGAAGAAGCAGTAAAAGTAGTTGTAGTAGAAGTAGTAATAGAAGCAGTAGAAGAAGCAGTAATAGTTGTAGTAGTAGTAGAAGAAGCAGTAATAGTTGTAGTAATAGTAGTAGAAGAAGCAGTAAAAGTAGTTGTAGTAGAAGTAGTAATAGAGGCAGTAGAAGAAGCAGTAATAGTTGTAGTAGTAGTAGAAGAAGCAGTAATAGTTGTAGTAGTAGTAGTATAAAAGAGGAGCTTGCTTGATGGAGAGGCAGTATCCTGAAGTTTAGGCAGCAGCTTTATGCGTTGCCAGTTTGAATCCTTGGACCAGCTGGAAAGTGTTGGAGGGGAAAGTGAACACATAGCGCTCTCCCCTCCTTCGGTTAGTGTCCGGCTGCCCTTGAGCAAGGCACCGAACCCCCAGCTGCTCCAGACTGTGGCTCAGCTCCCAGGTGGGAATGTGTCTTAACTATACAAACAAAAACCCTCCAGAACAGAAAAATGACCGGCAGCTCTAGGTGGGTTTTCAATCTGTCATCCTTTGCGTTTTGTTCTGCTGGATCTATTTCTATATGTGAGTGATGTCACCAGTAAAAACAGCCGTGGGTGGAGGAAAACAATGGATCCCTTCTTCCTTCTTCCTGAAGTAAGGGAATAGCACAAACTCTAAACATTAGCCTGCGTTGATGTCAGACATCTTTGGAAGGTGACTCATGGCGTTAATAGACAATGTGACAATTCTGAATTCACTAAATCACCTTCAGGGGGTTTTTGTGTTGAAAGAGGTGCAGGATGTGAGTGTTTGGGGAAGATAGGCTTGTTAAATGCCAGTAGACAGCCTGGTCGGTGTGTGCGGTCTCTAATCTTAGCAATCCAGACAGGTTTAAAGTCAGTTTCTCTTTCCCTCGCCCCTCGCTCCTCACTCCACCCACCCACTCCAGTCCAAAGGTCAGCCTGAATGGAGGCTCGGCGCTCCACCCAAACTTAACTCTCCTCCCGTCTAACTTCAGTCAGAAGAACAGAGTCGCTCCACATCTTCCACATCCTAGACTGAAAACTCATCTTTTCATCAAGTACCTTCACCTCACCCTCTCATTTAAAACGAGATCCTCTTACACTTATTTATCATCAGTCTGTGATGTTCATGAACACTTTCCAGGAGTTATTTAGTGATGAAGTGTTGAAATGTACTTTTCTGGTGAACCCACTTTCCCTCTAACCTGACGCTCCAGATGGTTTGTTACACAGAACTATCCGGGAAGTCGTCCTTGGAAACTGTTTGGAAAAGGGCAGGCACTTTAAAAAAATACTTGGCAGGTGATTGGATGAACCATCTGTCTATCACCGTCTATCACAGGCTAACTTCAACCAATCAGATCAGATTGCCGAAGCCGAAGAGCGAAAACATCTTTCCCATCCAGAAAAGCCTTCGGTGCCGTTCTTTGCTCTTCCAGTTCAGAAATAACAGATGTTATAGCAGCATCGACGTTAGCCTCTTTAGGAGCCGCCATTGTTGTGAACGAACAGTCGCTTCTCGCTGTCGTCACACCTAAGCCCCGCCCCCAGCTGCCCTCAGAGGACGCTGATTGGTCCGATCCGCTGTGGTTCAGCCACAAACACAGAACTTGAAGCCTGGCAAGATGGATTCTTGCGTGATCGTGATCTCGCGAATCCAGCTGCCTCGCAAGGTAAATTTCCCTCCGCCTGCCTCGACTATTTCTACTGCAGTTACTGATTTCCTACATTTCCCAGAATTCCTTGGGACAACCCCAAGAGAATGTACCTGAACTTGCATGTAGGTAGAGAGAGAGATAGCGATAGTAAGAGCGAGACAGTGAGTTTTTCTAGTTGAGAAAAAGTGAGCATCACGCCCCCTTACTCAAACCCCAACCTGTCTCTCTGCTGCAGTGTATTCTGGTCTCTCTCCTGCTCTTGCATTGCATTCTGGTCTCTCTCCTCTTCTCTGATGGATCTCTCCCTGTATGATTGTTGAACGTCTCTCGGTGCAAAATGGCGGCTCTAGAAAGAAGCCCTCGCTCTTTGATTCTGAGGGACTGACACCAAAACCTGACGTTTACCGCTGAGGTTTTACATCCTGAAACATTTTCTCATATCAAACTCCACTGGAGCTGCTGGAAACATCTGGAGGTGACGTCACCTCGTCTGTGATTGGCCGGTTATCCACCAAGAAGAAAAACACAACAAACAAATAAGACCTAGAAATGTACATCACCAATGACTGCTTTAACAGTGTTTTAGGGTGGATTTTTCCTTTAAAGCTTACACTCTCTCCAATAGCTTTCTCTGCTACTACTAAATTTAAAACAGGATGGGGGAATATGTCGGGGAAAGGAGGAACATGCTTGTTTTCCACCGCCTCCTTAACTCCTTTTGAAGCTGTTTTTTGCAGCGTGGACAGTCCAGAGGAGCAGAGTGTATGGTTCCTGTGTTTTATGGAAATGCAGAGCCGGAGGAGAGAGCTGCAGCCTCTGATGTGGAGAGAAACACAAGCGAGCTTTGTCTGCTGCTTTTCCTCACGAGCTGCAACTCCTTACTGCACTTTCATTAGAAACATCAGAAGAAGAACTGTTGTTTTGAATGTTGCAGCAAGTACCTTTCCTTCTTACTTGCTATGAAAAGCACCATACAAATGATAACACTTATTAGTAGTGATAGGTAGTAGCAGGAGCAGCAATATAAGATATCTTTGGATTAACTACTTCTTGGTTGGTGGTGATTATGCCATTGATGTGTGAATAAGTGAGTAAGGAACTTGATTGATAGGAGAGCTGGTAGCCTGACGGACTTGTTTGTTGATTTTGATTGATTTTGGGGTGAGGGAAGTGAATGGGTAAAGGCCAAGTTGTACTTCTGCGTCGAAGTAAATGTGAGCATCTATAGTTCTGCATTGGTGATTCTGTGAGTAAACTACGGAAACACTAGATGGCAGTGTGGAGTTTTGTTAACACAGAAGTAATAGCAGAAGTCGAAGTCATAGTGAAACTCATGTTGTGGATATTTCAGTTCATCTGGTGTCTTTATAATTGGGAAATGAGCTGTCGGACAGATGAAAATACCTGAACTTGAACTTGAAATACCAAGCGGCCAATCACAGCTCTTGTGGTCTTGCGTCGCTCTAGAGTCACATTTTTGGAGAGGTGCATCATGTAAGCTATGGTGGCACCTGAACGCAGAAGTATAAATTGGCCTTTACGCCTTCAACAAATTCAGTTGGTGCCTTTGAACGAGGTACTGAAGTCCCAACTGCTCTTTCCTTACATCTTTACTATCTCTGTGAATAACCAGAAGCCACTCCGAGAGCACAAACCTCCACCACCGCTGAACTATTCTCCAACCTGCTGTCCCACCCAAACACATCACTCCTGTCACTTCAGTTTCAAGTCAAATTGATTTCTTCACCCTGCAAACATCCTCTTAGAATTTTGAATCAAATCTCTATCTGCATAACTTTCATAGTTACGGCCAAAAAGAAGATAATCATCCAATGGTGGAAATCCCAGATCTGGATCACCATTAAAATGTAATCAGCTGTTCCTTGGCTCAACATCTATCTGTCCACCAAATTTCACTGAAATCTGTTCAGAAGTTTTTAAGAAATCCTGCTGACAGACAGACAGACAGAACCTGTTTGGGCAGGAAAAAAAATTAAGTTTCCTGGTTAAATAAGGGTTAAAACCAGATGGCCAATCAGAGCTCCTCTCTCGTTGTGTCTCTCCAGGCGGCTCCAGGTCTCCACAAACCACAACACCCGGAAACCTCCGAGGCTCCGGGCAAGAAAGGGAAGCCGGCCATCTTGGATCTGTACATCCCTCCTCCCCCTGCAGTGCCATACTCCCCACGGTGAGGAACAGCTGATCCCAGCATGCACCACACACAGGGAGATCTGCCATACAGAAACTTAGTACAATTCTATACTCTAGAATTTATAACCTCCTCCTCTCCTCCTCTCCTCTCCTTGTCTCCTCTCCTCCTCTCCTCCTCTCCTCTCCTGCTCTCCTCTCCTTGTCTCCTCCCCTCTCCTCTCCTTGTCTCCTCCCCTCTCCTCTCCTCCTCTCCTCTCTCCTCTCTCCTCTCCTTGTCTCCTCCCCTCTCCTCTCCTCCTCTCCTCTCCTCTCCTCCTCTCCTCTCCTCTCCTCTCCTTTCCTCTCCTCTCCTCTCCTCTCCTCCTCTCCTCTCCTCCTCTCCTCCTCTCCTCTCCTCCTCTCCTCCTCTCCTCTCCTCTCTCCTCTCCTTGTCTCCTCCCCTCTCCTCTCCTCCCCTCTCTCCTCTCCCCTCTCCTCTCCTCTCCTTGTCTCCTCTCCTCTCCTCTTCTCCTCCTCTCCTCTCCTTGTCTCCTCCTCTCCTCTCCTCTCCTTGTCTCCTCTCCCCTCTCCCCTCTCCTCTCTCCTCTCCTTGTCTCCTCTCCTCCTCTCCTCTTATAAATAAATAAATAAATAAATAAACAAATAACAAAAAAACATTATCGTGATGTTGATTCAATTGATTCAAATTTCCTATAAGATTTTGTATTATTTATTGTCATTTATTTGTCTTTTTATTTTATTTATTGTCATTTGTCTTTCTATCTCTTTGCTATGTTTATTTTTACAGGACCTTCAGTTTTTTATTTTTGCACTACATGTTTTATTCGTTTCACTTGTTCCTTGTTGTGAAGCACTTTGTAGCTTTGGTTTTGAAGAGTGTTTTCTGTAAATAAAGTTTGTTGTTGTTGTTGTTGTTGTTGTTGTTTTCTCTCTGAAGCGAGGGGAACCCAGTCACCTCTCAGAGTGTGAAGCTGCGTCCGAAGTCTCCGAACTCCCGTCTGGACGTGGAGCGCAGCCGCCGCTTCACTGTGGCCGAGTACAACAAGTCTGTGAGCCCGCCCCCTGAACCCAGCCAGCCAATCCCTGTCCGCCTCAGGCAGCGCTCCTCCACACGCAGTGAGCACACACTCCTCCTCCTCCTCCTTCTCCTCTTACTACTCCTCCTCCTCCTCCTCCTCCTCCTCCTCCTCCTCCTCCTCCTCCTCCTCCTCCTTCTTCTTCTTCTTCTCTTCCTCCTCCTTTTTCTTCTTCTTCTTCTCTTTCTTCTTCTTCTCTTCCTCCTCCCTCTTCTTGTCCTCCTTCTCTTTCTTCTTCTTCTTCTTCTTCTCCTTCTTCTCCTCCTCCTCCTTTTTCTTCTTCTTCTTCTCTTTCTTCTTCTTCTTCTTCTTATCTTTCTTCTTCTTCTTCTTTCTTCTTCTCCTTCCTCTTCTTTCTTCTTCTTCTCTTTCTTCTCCTTCTCCTCTTCCTTCTTCTCTTTAAATAATAAAAAATAAATATGTATGTATGTATGTATGTATATATATACATATTTATTTATTTATTTTAACATGTTCTAAATAATTCTATTCTATTCTATTCTGAATATCATCCTAAACTGGGATAAAACAGATTTTCAGACAGTAAATGTCTGTAGTGTC
>NW_027283166.1:0-146504 GCF_046629955.1 Centroberyx affinis | reverse complement strand
TCTCTTTGTGTTTCTAGTTTTGAGAGAAATTAATTCATATACGCAAATCTGTTTTAAAGCATCCAGGAAAAATGTGTAAATTCTGTCTGAGGGTGAACTTTGACTTCAATACACCAAATGACAAAAGGCACCAGCATTCGGACAGAAAACCAGCTTCCAGCCTGTTTGCTGACCATCTATGATTACAATTCTTTCCAGAAACTGCCATACACGCTGACCTCCAGCTCCATCACTAATAAAACTGCCTGTGTTTACATAGATTGTAATCTGCCCCAGGGGGGATACAGCTGCCTATTATTTCTCATGTTGGCTCACGGTAATCTACATTTGATGTTTTGAATGAAATCCTAGTGGGAGGGGAGGGGAGGGGAGACAGCGGCAGTTCGCATCTCTAATCCTCACAGTCTACCGCACAAAAGGGAAGTCTGCTCGCACATGGCATCTCACTCAGGAAACAGGCAGCTGCTTCATGCTACACTAATGTTGACAGTCAACTGGCTAATTCGGGGAATCTGAGTGAATTTTACAAAAAGTTAATTCAATCACAACTAAAAGAAAAACATAACGATGACAAATCAAAAGTGTCAAAACTCACTTCTCAAAGTCAGTACAGCACCCTTTCATCAAAGTGTCTTAACTAGTGACACAACATTACTAAAACAGCATTGAAACCTCAATACAAACTAAACTTTCCATCATGGCAGAGGCCCACACAAGAGCTTCCATGCGTCCATATAGCCTATACCGCCAAACTTTCTTTCCACACACTTCTACGTTTCAAATTCTGGCACTCTTACCCGAAAAACATACAGAGGGGAAAAAAAAGGGGAACTGAGCTGTCGAGATGAACGCTATCGTAGCAACCTCAGCTGGAAAACCATTGAAGATGGCCCCTCCGCTGTGGTCAGCGCTAAAAATAGAGGTACCGGCTGTGGAGCCTCGAGGGCCGCCCGCTTTTCATAGATTTTTTTCCGCTGAGGGAACTCGCGCTTCTTCCCCGAAAAAACCCTGCGCCAAAGGTTACTCCAAATGCTTCTGTACCTGTTAAGTGAGTTAATCAAGTAGTTCCGAAACTCCCATGTCCAAGTTATTCCGCAGAAAGGGCCAAAGTGTAGGAGAAGCTGACAGAGCCGCTGGAGACTCCTATCGCACACGGTGGAGTGTGAATAAGCGAGGAGAGTGGGGAGAGCGCCCTGATAGGCCGGCTATTCCTGACAGTGGACAGACAGAGATGTGGGGACAGCTGTTGTGATACGAGGGTCCCGGGCCAGGCTAAAAATAGAGGCCTCGACTGCCCAGCTCAGCCGGGCCTGCCACAACGCTCCCCCACCCCCAAGAATTCAACCAGCAGCCCCTCTACAGCTCCACATATCCCCCTGCAGTTGCTCCGTCACCTCAGCTGCTACTGTGTGTGTGTGTGTGTGTGTGTGTGTGTGTGTGTGTGTGTGTGGTGTGTGTGTGTGTGTGTGTGTGTGTGTGTGTGTGTGTGTGTGTGTGTGTGTAAAGGTAACAAAGGGTGGAAGTGATGAATTCCACTTACTCTTGTTACAAAAATGGAGTAGCTTTTTGTGTACTTGTACTTTTCAGTAATATTAAGTCAGCAATGTGTTGACTGAACTACTCTACTTCCTTGCATTTTGAATATGTACAAATGCAATAAGCATTGCATCAGAAACTGCTCAGTGATACATTGCATCTGCATCAAAGCTGCACGAGCATGTGGAGGAAACATTAGCTAACTGTCACATTAAATGCTCAAATGTTCCTAGGATAGCTACCCAGGCTAGCTTTATTAGTATCCATCCAGCTACACTATTATTGGTTTCTGTTAGCCTGGTTGTTGTCTAGCTAGCTGGATAGCTAATAGCAAAACAAACATCAAAGTAGTAACATTATTCAATAATGAGGGGTCATTTCCCTTTTTTTCTCAATCACAGTCTGAGTAATGACATGAATTTCAAAGTTTTACTTTTACAATGCTCAACACTCTATTAAACAATTTCACCTATTGAGCTTTCTTGTCCTTTTTACATTGAGGGAAAAGTTCCAATGTCCAAAAGATCTAAAGTAAACATGTTTTTATTGTGTATTTTAAATGAGAAAACCTTTACTTTAAGAAGTACCTTAAGTAGATTTGTACACCAATAATTTGACGTCTGCTTTCAGCAAAGTAACAGCACTTCTACTTGAGATGAATATCTTGCTACTCTTTCCAGCTGACTGCAGAATATGTAACTGTTAAGCGTTGTCGTGACACAGCTGTGCATGTTTCAGGATGCGTGTTGAAACTAGACTTAAGCTGGAGATCTCTCCAATCTAGGGTTTCGCTAGTACATACCTGACCAAAGGGTCCAATCATTTTGTAGTGGTTAAAACCCCCGTAACACCGCCGTAGGAAGATCCAATCCCGCCAGAACCTTCTCTCACCGTCTCAACTCTGTATCCACTCAGCTTTCCCAATGTCTGTCTCAATAAACAAAGTGCATTGCCCACTCTCCTTTAGAAATATTTTAGATATGAAATTTGTTGTATGCTCGCATTTGACTGTGCTGAAAATGGTATTGTTTTTCCTGTGTGAACATCCTAGGTGTGGCAAAAAGAAAGAAGCCGAGGCATATAAAGGAAGGTGACGAAGAGAAAAACAGAAGCACAGTGAAAGCGTGCTACAGGAAATAGTGCATGGGCTTGACTCTTGCCTCACATTTTACTAAATGACTAACTTTTGACTTGTCAAATCCTGTGATGCTGCCACTCAAATTATTAGCCAATGCTGAAGCTGACTAAAAACCTATTAGCCTAGTATATCCATCTATTAGTAAATGGAGAATATGTAATTTGACTAGGCTATATGCATCTTCCCACATAAACGCTACTGTAAAATACAATACAAGGCACAGTTTTACACTTGCAATAGAAGTGCACCAAAAATTGCTGAGAGGTGCTGATCACTGGAAGTAGACCGGAGAAAACAAGAAAAAGCTCCATAGAAAATACTCTTTATTTGATGCTGTTTTGGCCCTGCAGCCTTCTTCAAGATCAAGAGTAAAAAACAAACAGGCACTGGTAAACTATATAGACGCACAACACCTGATGGTAATCCTACAAATCAAGCTCAACCATTCAGAGTAGAGTAAGAACATCAGGAGGCCCAAGGCCATCTTGATCTTGAAGAAGGCCGCAGGGCAAAGTCATCAAATAAAGAATATTTTCTATGGAGCTAGAGTGTGCCACACACTTTTTGTTCTTTCCTACAGTTTTACACTTGTCCAAATAATGAAGAACGTAACAAAAGAAATATCTAAGATATATGTTGATTTCACTTTTGCTGTTACAGCCTCTAGACTGGAACAAACTTCCTCAAAGTGTCAGCTCAGCAGAATCCAAAGCTGTTTTTTTTTTTAAATGGATTAAAGACCCACTTTAACTCTCTGGCCTTTCAGTGTGACTGATGTGTTCTACCGGCTTTTTTGAAATGTAATTGGTCTTCTTTGTGTCTGACTGCATCCTTCACCTTGTGAAGGGCTTTGCAACAAAGTGTTTCGTGTTTGAGGCGCTATATAAATAAAGCTGACTTGACTTTCTCTTCCTCCAGAAACTCAACAGTGAGTTTCTCAAGGCAACAAGCAGATCCTCTGACACTCTGTCATCACTTAAGCCAGTTAAATTCTTCTTAATATCATCCACAATAAAGGCATTACAATATCCACCCACACCCACATGAGAACACATGTCCCCAGGCGGCACATGTCAACAGTCTGCTCTATCCGTTTCCCACCATCTCACACCGCTAGAGGCCGTCGCTCCCTCTCCCACCACAGCTCAGCACCCTCACCTCGCTTTTTTGGCCACAAGATGGAGCCAGAGGACTGGGGAAAAGATCTACATAAAGAGCAAGGAGCTTTTGTGGATCCCTGCAAGGACACAAAGCCTCCATTATTTACCAGTGCGGGCTGGCTGCCATCGCATTCTAGAGAGGGAACACCAAAGCGATTCAGATAATGTGCGACCAAAACCGAGCTGTGAAGTGAATGGGTTGAAGTGACGGCGCCGCTCCAACTGGAAGGAGGAGAGGGTTAAGGGGGGGGGGGGGGGGGGGCTGCAGGCGGGGTTGCCTTGGGAAATAGAAACTAGCTTGAAGAAGAGGGTGTGGCAGAATGAAGGGGCGAGGGGAGGAAATGTGGTGATGTAGCGCCGGGTTCACGAGTGGAATTAAGCAGAATGAATGGCGAAGGGCCCGCGTGTCACGTGCACACGCGTGTGTACGGGCCGGCCCTGCCTCTTCACGCAGGTTAGTTAGAGAAGGAATGCGAGGTATGGAGGGTTGAATCAGCTGGGAATGTTGTGCCGCCTCGGAAAAAACAAAACACACAGGACCTCGTGACGTCTGACGGGAAAGCTCGACTGGCATCGAACCCGCAGAGAGCAGCTAATGGTTTTCGTCATATACAGACGTGGGGAAGTGTCTTGGTTCCAGTCTAGGCCTCTCTCAGACGAGACCCGGTGGACAGGATGGAGACAGAAGGGGCTCCCTGTGGACTTCAAAGCCCCCACCGAGAGTCAGTAAATTCCCCTGTCAGCAGTCTGCCTCCCACCTGACAAGCTGCTGGATCGTGGCCATGCGAACGTGTGTTTAATGGAAAGCAGATGTACGTATATGTGTGCCAGTAGGTCGGCCAGTGTGTCTGTGGGTCGGTGCGTCAGTCGATATGTCGTCCGTCGGTCAGTGTGACTGTGTGTCTGTCGGTAGGTTGGTTTGTTGGTCAAAATGTCAGTGGTGATATACCTTGCATTTTGTTGTTTGGTGCTGAATTTTTCTCATGTATGAACACATTCAAAATTCAATACCTTGTGAAAAACATATGAAAAATATATTCTCAAACGGTTGCAAATTGTTCTTCCTCTTCCAGTAAAAACATTAATGTGATTCTACCTGTTTGCCCTGCAAGTTATTGAAGGAGGAAAAGTCAAGCTAACTTTGCTCCGGTCACATACAAGCCAGAGCTGAAACGCGACAAGGTCACGCCCGCTCTGTGAGGGTTGTTGAAAGGCATTCTGGGAAATATAGGAGTCCTGTCCTCGAAAGCATTACTCTACAGTCTTCAGGCTAGATATTCGGGGAGAGATCCAAACACTAATGCGACAGAATTCAATACATTTCCTCAATGACATGCGACATTGCCCTAAAGCACCCAGTGGAAAGCTCAGCAGATGGTGACAGTATTAATGTGTTGTAGTACTAACTATTAACACACACACACACACACACACACACACACACACACACACACACACACAATAAAGCTAAACGACGGTGGATTAGACCACAATCCATTCACTTTTTTTCCTACTGGGGGGCTTATTTAATTTTCCATTTCCATGTTGACTGATTTGAACATGGAGTTTGTCCAGGACACACTGATTCAATCCCTGACCTGACTGGCATTTTAATCACAATGAGGGCAGCTCTGTAGATGGAAAAGCACAGTAGATCTACTCTAGGGTAAGATATTTACCCTAGAGTAGATAACCAAGATGAATTTTATTTTAAATCGTAATACCCCATCACATAAACAGAGTAACAATCAGACATTTTTGACTGTTTCAGAGTGCGAACTGTCGTTTTCTGATCAAAAAAATGCTCCATTTCTCTCACCCAGAACACACTGGAAAGACACGCCCGGTTATAGGCTCCCACAAGTCAACTACGGGGGACCCTGGGGGACAGTAGTCGCATTCACACACAAATAAACTCAAAGAAGAAAATGTGAAAAGAGTGAAATACAACAAAAAGGTACTCTTAAGTATCGCAAACATTTTTCCCTATCTCATTTTCAATTTAATAGGCATTTTATGACCTTTCTTACAGACCTTTCTTCACATAAAGGGGGGGTCAAAATCATTGCACTGAAAATATGGATTCTATGCTTTTTAAAGCCCAACAGCAGATCTACAACTCCTTATAAATGTTGAAATGAAATTGAACTAAGAATGTGGAACTTAATTAGTCATAGGAGGTTGAGTCCAGGATAGGAACAAAACTTGTGCTCACACATTACCACAGCGTCACTCACACAAACAGGGCTGTTATTGCCATGGCTACAGCTCTCAGGTTACTAGAACTGAGGTCCACGTAGGGCCAAAACAATGCAACCAGCTACTAGAAGCCAATAGCAAGACCACATCATTTCAAATGTTATCTCCTTTACTATTCATGTGGCTAACCACTTCCCATATTGCCTGATAAAACAGGCTACTGTAAAAAAACATAATGCCTCTCACATCAACCACTGGCAACAACACTGAAAAGATAGGCCTTCTTCCATCACAGGATACAAGAGGACACTGCGCACCCCTGCTTCAGAGATTGAAGTGGATACAGCATATTTTGGGTCTATTCATGAGGAGCATAAATTAAAAGTTAAGGTCATATCCTTGGTGCAAGTGCAAAGCTAGTATTCTGCTGTGTGGGTTTATGTCATGTTATGACAATTTTGCAATGCAAATCTTTGCATTAAATAGTCAAATTTAAAGATATTGAATATAAACAAGCACAGAATAATAGCAATCAGCAGCTTCAATAAAAAAATATCAGTAATGGGGTAAAAGAGTTTCAGGTTCAATTTCACCTTCATCCCTTCAATCATCTTTATTGGCTTACGCATTTTGGAGCAAGTTTCTTCGTCCGGGCACGTTTGAGATCAAGTTGGTGTTCTAAACCTTTTCTTCACCCATTTCTATTAGCTTTAGTTCCCTGAACTGACAACCTGTTCAGTAGCCCTATTGAGAAGTATGACTGAAGCGCCAGCTGCTCACTATAAACAAAAATGTCAATATGGGCCTTCAAAAACCCATATCAGTCTTCCCACATCACCAAATTCAAGCTACTGCTGTCAAATAAAAGCCTGGATAGAACCTACTGGGAAAACTATAATCATCACAAGAAGTGGCATGCCACATGCGCAACATTACATACACACCAGGTTCAGTGGGCGAAGGCGTGTACCATGTAAACTGGGTTTGAATCCGACCCAGGACCTTTGTCGCATGTCATCCCCCTCTCCCCCAGTCTTTCCTGTCTTCCTCTATCTTGAACTGCCTAATAAAAATGCCAAAAAATGAGTTTAGAAAGACGATAAGAGGAAGGAGGCAGATGGTGTGTGTGTGTGTGTGTGTGTGTGTGTGTGTGTGTGTGTGTGTGTGTGTGATTGTGCTGAGACTGCGGCCATGCCTGAGCGAGCCCCTCCGTGTCTCAGCACTGCTGCAGGGTGGCAGATCTGGATCTAGGTCACGGCTACACAGACAAGGGGCGTGCGTGTCTGTGTGTACATGTACACATGTGACGGCAACAGACAGACCGGGAGAAGGCTCTTAACCCATCAGTGTGAGCGCTCAAAACATGCCTCATTTGAGACGGCAGGCACACACACAGAGGTCGCAGAGTCGGGGCAGGGCAGGGGAAGCTGCTCTGTCAGCACCCAGCAGTCATGACATCATGTTGTCTCAGTTTCGTCTTCTTCTCATTGAGACGAGCAGCATTTCATACAATTGCAAGGAAGAAGCAAACGGCTTTTCTTAGCTTTCTACTTATGGATCTGGGTTTCAGGGAAATGCATGAACTTCAGTGGAGGACTCCGCCTCATGTGGCAGGACACTAAGAGAACTTGCATGATATGTACACGTCAACATCACTGCAATCATATGGAGAATGTTTGCGGCTGATGGGTTGTGTTGACTCTGTGGAATGCCTTAAGCCATATAGGGAGGGCGCTTCTCTCCAGGAGACTCCAGGAGGAGACTCTTCGTACGCTGCAAATAAGTCCGCCTAACTGCCACAAACCCAGACCCATGCAAACTGATTCAATCCTTTTATATAGGCAACCAGAGTTTCCCATACATAAGCTCATCTGTGGTCACAATATCGGCAAGCCACCACAAAATCAAAAGTTGGCCAATTTATAGGAATTTGACCGATCTCTAACACTGTGCCTAATGTGCACATCATGTCATGTTTGTCACTTGGCCATGCACAGACCAGTAGAATTGCACTCAATCCAACAGAGAGAGAGAGAGATAACATGAGTGCAGTGCAGAGAGTCAATGCATAATGCCCCTGATCCCCAGCTGGATTCCACTGGACACACTACTCTGTAGGTAAGAACAAGTAATTAATCCTTTACAGCCACCGCCACAAGTAAATTGTCAACCTATGGGAAACGCTGAGGCAACTGATACAGCTGTGGCCAGCTGCTACGAGAAGGACTTACTGAATCTCACTCACACGCAGATGTGCCAAAGGAAGCCACTGAACAAGAAACATTCTTCTCTCACAACAAGACACGCTCTTCACCCTCTCCCTCCAACCCCCCCCCCCTCCCCACTACACAGCCATCGACTCCACAATCACTTCTTGTTCTCCCTAGCAGGCTAATTCTATCTGGCTGCAGTAATCTCTGTGGAATGCGTGGGCAGGAGAAAACATGGACGATGCGCTTTACACAGCTCCCAAGATTTAGGTTTGGCCCCTGACCTCACATGCTGGGTCAAAGGTCAGGGGGGCTCGCGGCCACGAGGTTTGGATGTGATTGACTAAAAATCTGCGTGACACACGAGAGTAGCTGAATGCACTGTGTGTCTGAATTGATTAGATTACTGATTGGGGCGGTGAGGGTTGATAAATTAGCATCAATAGACATTAGGATGCTTTTAGGATAGCTTCTGCACATGTCAACTTCCATAATGGGTGCAGGCTTGTCAGGTTCTATTTAACATGCTTAATCAAACAATCAAAGAAGGCTGTGCAGCATCTGATAATGTAAAAAGAAAGAAAATGTCCCTCCAAATGGGTCAAAAATGTAATAAAACTACAATGTAATGAAGTCCTGGATAATGTAATAACATCACATTATTGCATTAACTGTCTTGGCTTAAGCGACATTATTATTACATCATCACTTTAAAAAACATGTCACACCCCTTATCACCGATTAATGTAATAATGTGATGTTACTTCATTATACAGCAACCTATTACGTTAACAGGTCACATTTTTAACCCATCTAGAAGTTATTCTATCATCTGGTAGTCATTACGTTATTAGTTGCTACAGGCTTACATGAACACAAAGTGATGAAAGCTTATGTAGACACCGAGACACACATCAACACACAGCAGTATAATGTAGTGAATAACGAGCCCAGTGCGCAGCCTGTTCTCTCTGGTTGACAGAAGCCCCAGGCCTTAGGTCAACTGAGGGATAGCAGATAACGCACACTGCCATTCACTGGCCTATTTGTTCACATTGTTCACAACGGTGCCGCAGATAAGCCGACTGGCGCTGGACATGTGCTGTAGTATGGTCTTTGAGCTGAGGGTGTAGCCTATACTGTATGTGTGCTAGTATCTGAGGGAGTGACTGGGTTGTGTGCGAGTGTCACATTAAGCTGGCGGTGTACTTGCTGCAGAAACTAATTTTGCCTGGTTTGTATTAATTCGGATTCGTTTGTGGAGGAAAACAAAGCACCTTGTCCCTTCCTGTTTCAGTGCCTTTGTTTACATCTCTGTGCCAACATCTAACACTCACCTCTTCAAAATGAATGTAGTGTTTCCCCTACCATGTCAATATTTGGGTGGGCCGCCCAGGTAAAATGACAGCCTGCTGAGTCAGTTTTTGTTTTGGAGTAATTTCGGTGCTGTGATGCATGAGGCTGGGAATTCTCACAGATGTAGTTGTCAAACAATCACGCTTTGATGCTGCCAAGCGCCGGAAGCATGTTAGCGAGCTATAATGACATAATTCATTGCACCTATGATGCAGCGTATCTCTGCTCCTTCGAGCGACAGAGTGTCTGTGCCGCCACGAGCCTGAATGGAGAGACAGAAACGTTGCTGGGCTTGCTAAACGAAAACGTCACACTGTATACATCAATCCTCTCACTGCACATCAGTCACAACCAAGGCAATCCTGCAAAAGCCAGCCCTCTCCTTCAATGGTGTGCTTTTGTTTACCAGAAGTAGCTGACCAAAAACACAAATTACAAAACCTTACACAGAAGCCCGAACAATTAACTCCTCAATGTCAGAGGGACTTTCCAAGTCATGGGTAGACCGGCTAGGTCAAGCATGTTTATCTACAATCTAAAAAGCCCTACAGATCTAAATCGTCCAGAACTGCTGGAACAGTAAATAGTTGTGTGATCCCTGGACCTCTACTCTATGTTACTCACAAGACTTAAATAATACCACGACTGGAAAGTGCTGCAGAGGTGTCTAGTTAGCAAGTGGCCACTAAAGGACGATCACTTCTAAGAAGCAAGGGTGGCTATGTGCACACTAGGGAGACCAATGTATTGATTTTTCCTGTAAATCAGTCTGTTATTAAAATGGGATCTGGTCCAGCCCACCTCTGATATGATGGATATGATGCAATTTGATTGATTACATACGTATTGTAGAATTGACCAATACTACACTGATCGTCTATGGGAAGCCCTTAACCGAAATTGATTCTAATGGGGAATTTTGATCCGATTCCACAAAGGTTTGCAGTTTGAGTGTCCCATGATGGTCTAAATACCATTTCAGAAGCTTTCCCACCCTGACAAGAATACACTTCTGAACACTTGTAATTTTGGGGGGGATATCATGGAAGGTGCTTGCTCCTCGATTGTATAATTTCCTCCTAAATTAAACTAAAGACCTCAATAGTAAAAATAACATCCTTCCAAATGCCCCAAGGGGAGCGCAAATGGGAGTTCCTGTACTCTCCGCCCCTCCTAGCTTTGAAGTCGCCATGGTCAGGCTAGACTGGTTGGACAGACTCTGGAGACGGGAAGTGGAAGCGCCAGACCTCCTACAACTGCAGGTGGGGTGGGGAGGGGGACAGTCACTTCCTCTTCCTGGCTTTCGGTGGTCTGAGATGGCCATTTTGATCATCAGATGTGTCCCTCCAGTTTCTAGCAATTATTTTTTTTTAAACCCATGCAGGCGCCCTCAGATCAGTAAAGAGGATTTCATGAATGTTTCTATTGTTTCTATTGTGAAGAGTGTCATAGATTTAGATGGTTCATCATCTCATTGCAACTGCTTTAGTGGCCCTTGCTCCATGCTCAGCTAGTTATCAGCAGGTTGAGAGGGGCGTGGTCTTGTGCACATGCTTAACACTATGGTACAACCGGAGCTTTATTTTGGGGAACAAATATCCAGACTACAGGTCACCTCATTAACTATGCATACTGGTGACCAATCAAAGCATTCATTAAAATATATATTGGTCTAACCTTAAAAGACCTCTTGATATCAAGCTGTGACAACTGGTGCTTTAAATCCGCATCTACTACGAGTCGACATCAGACAGCTGACCCTCCTTCAGAACTGACTGACAGCTTGCTCCCCGAATCACATTGCAGGGAGACAAGAGGCGCGTTACCATGGAAACAGCTCGTCAGGAGCCCGGCTCTGCGGTAAAGGCACTTTGCTCTCACTATGCTGCTGTGTCATTGTGCTCAATAGGGAGGGGAGGGGGAGAGCTGACAGTGTGGTTTCGAGCTAACAGTGGCCAGTGCTCAGACGGGCCAAACAAGCTGTGGCATCCGACCGAGGCAGTGACAGTGACACTGTGTTACTGCAGCAAAGCCCTCTTTCTCTTCTTTCTCCCTCTGCCAGGAAATAGTGCCTCCCGCTTTCCACTTGAAAGTGAGATGTGTAGCGTTTTCGACTTTAAATGTCTCAGGCAAAGCTAACTGGGAGTGTCTTGAAACTCCAAAAGTGAATTTTAGCCAGAAATCTCAGCACTTGGCTAAGAAATCGTTAAGTCATTGGTATTAATCAGGTAAGGAAGCAACAGGGTTTATGGGAAATGTATAGCACCTTTAACATATTAGCTCATTACATTATATTCATTCATTTCTTATTCATGTAATGGTTTAACCTTTCCTCATTATGTTCCCCTCTGACACTGAAGCCAAGCGACTCATTCTAATTTCGCTGAGTGCATCTGCTCATATCTCCGACCCTCCCTTCTTGCTCAACTCTTTGTCTCTCTGACAAGACTGTCCTTCGCCAGCCTCTCCATTATTCATTCGGCCCGCAGCATCTCTGTAAATAATTCAGTTAGCGTAAGGAAGAGGACGGCCGAGTCACCGAGCCGAGCCACAGCGGCGGCGGTGAACTCGCCATGCCGCTGCCTCCTGAGCCGCTATATAAAGCAACGCAGTGGCGCACCAGTGAGCAGCCTGCATGAACAAAACGCCAAGGACCGGGAAGGTGGGAGGGAGATGGGCAGATCAATTTTCAGTCAAACAAGGCAACAGTAAACAATCCCCCCCCCCCCCCGTCTGGACTAATCGGTACCAAATATGTCATCTTGTGGTTGTTTACTGTGTGGGACAGGTAGAACTGGAAAGGACTTGTCATTCAGTGGAAGGGACCTTTTGAAATGGACGTATTTATTTAATCATTCACATCATCATTCATAATAGGTGAGCTGATATGATGTGAAAGGACACTAAAATGCACTAAAAGGACAAAAAAAGGAAGATGAGGTCACACTGAAAGATAAGCTCTAGGGTGTGTGAGGGTGGAAACAGGTTAATAAAATTCATCAGAATGTCCTCTACCTTTTGTTAGTCTTTTGAACCCACATTGGCTGTAACTAACACAGCATGGTCTATTCCCAGGAGTCAGTGTTGGCTGCAGTGCCCGCTCTCACCAATGGTAAAGAACAATGGAGGAGTTGAGGACTGCAAAATAAATGGTATGAGCGGATGGACAAATGGACAGTGCTGCTCGTACTTCTACAGTACACACACATACACACATACACACAGGCACTGAAAACAAGTGTGAGAAACACATGCATGAACACAGCCAAGCGCTCTCTCACATAGATACAAGCCGGTCCCTCCCAGCAAAGCAGCAGTCCTCACCATAGAAGCGCCGACTTTTGTTTTAGGGCAGCCTTGTCCATCTAGTAGGAGACTAGCTGTTTAAGAATATCTGTCCCGGTCCAGACATGTTATTTATGAGTTGTGACACTACGGAAGATTATAACTTGACGGCTCAGACACTGAGAAGGGGCAATTATGGGACTCAAGTTCAGACTGAAGCAGAAACTAAATGCAGGGAGAGATGATTTCAGATACAACGGTGACTAACGCTTTTTGAGCCCGGGACAAGCAGAGAGCTGAAACGTTACGTCAAACGAAACAATCAACAACATGGTAAAGGAATTAGATTAAAAGCTGGACTTCTTGCTGTAAAAAACTGCTATCAAACATGCATTCTTTCTAGACTGCTACTGTGCAGATAATCCTGACTGCTTACTGTACTGTAATTTGCCACTGTCACCACTTGGATCTCAAGCGCTGCCAATCATTACCTTACACCTGACCCCGGAGGAGATTTTCATCATGTCCTAGTGCACAAATCAGCACATTACAGAACAGTGCTGACAGATGTAGGACAACCTGCCGCCAGCAGCAGTCAGTTAAATGATCATCATTAGGGTTCACCTGACATGGGGTTTTGAAGGCCGGTATTTCTATGTATATTACTATGTATTCTGTTTCCCCCAGAATTGTATTCTTGTCAGGGTGTAAAAGCCTCTGAAACAGCATTTAGACCATCATGGGACACTAAAACTCTCCACTGAAAATACACTTCTGCATAAAGAAATCTGCGATCAAGCAAACTGCATCGTGTCCATCATATCAGAGGTGGACGACACTCACTGACTGATTTTTAATAATATGGCCAGTATTGGCTCCATATATCAGTTGAACTCTAATGTGCAGTCCCACTGAGCGGCATCTTTCTGGATGGGGCGTAACTAAATCCAACATTCAAAACACCTTTCTGCATTCCGTCATCAACACAGCCTGTGTTTACCCCAGTGTCTCTTCCAGTTCATTTAACTCTACCTCCCTCTCATGGTGCCAGCGGTGGCTAATCCCTCTCTGTGGAAAGGCGTGGGGATTACCTCCCAGCACGACCGCCAGATCAGCCCGACTGGAACATCTGGTAGAAGACTGCGATGCGGCTACTTAGTTATGGGAGGCTTATGGAGGACTGGGCAGGAAGCGAATAAGTAGGGAAGAGAATTTAAAAAAAAAAAAAAAAAAGGACTGGTGTTAGGTTAACTCTCTTGGGTTGCACATTACAACACATCAGGCTTGGATCTTCTTAGATAGCACAGTGTGCGTTATGGGTGGCGGATGAGTATCAAGAGGTTCTGGATTGTGGAGGCAGGGTTTGAAATTCACACCCATCCAAGTGCCAAATGCCAGTAAAATATAGTCTTTGTGTCTTTCTCTGTGGCAAGTCACTTCATGATGATTTAAAAACTTGATCTACTGTATAAGTGAGGAAGTTTGAAGTTCTGTTTTTTTGTCTTTTTATTGAATCTTTAGCACAGTACCTGATCCTTTATGTGAAATGAATTTATGAGTGTGTGTGTAGGTGTGCGTCTTCCACCAATTGTGTGCCACTGTGACTCAGTCCCATTGCGCACTCCCCGTCTTATCACATTCCTGTCTCTAGCCGTGTCTGTCCTGTCCTGACTGGTCTCTGAACACTTAAGCCAGGGACGTGCAGAGCCTCCGTCAGGGGCAGGGGGCTCAAAGGACAAAAGGGGCACCTGTAGCGCTCACGTGGGGTGGGGGTGGAATATCTATAGATAAACTACAAAGCATGACTTGGTTGTATTTGCCTGTGCTGTTACCACCCTAGTGATGTCATCGATATTGAGGTAGCGACGTTAAAAGTCAATATCAAACTTCATACTGATTTCACCCCGCTTTAGGAATCGCGGTCACAGATTACATAATAAAGAAAAACAAACCACTGTATTAAGTAAAGAGATAATTCACATGGCAAATCAAGCATTGGCTTTTATCGTATATGCATTGGGGAAAAAAAGAACAATAAACTTACATTTGTCACGCAATCAACAAAATCCTATGTGGCGCAGGATTTTCAACAGTCATAATAAGTATGTTAAAATTGAATGAGGGCTTAAGTCTATAACCCACACACTATGGGATTGTGGAAACACTGGGATAAACAAGGCCTTTCGATGCCCTTTCGTCATCTGAACCGCCGTGAACCATCATCAAAAGTAATACCATGATTTACAATGCAAACACCCTAAGCAAAACAGAGGCAAAAACAGTCAGCACAGCTTGAGCCTATGTACTCTGCTCCCATGACAAGAAACCCACTGTACAAATCTTTTAATGTTGAAAGAGCTGGTGAGTTTAAACAGATAATAAAGGATCTTGTGACAACTCAACAAGGAGCTGTCTTTAAATAGCCTATGTATTTGAATATTTAAGTATGTCTAAATATTTTTTGTCATGATTTTAAATAGGTTTGGATCCTGTGAACCTGCTGGTTTGACAGTGGACTAGTGGACTTTGGAGTGCTTATAAAGATTTCACTTGTTCTCTCTGATTTCCATTGTGTATTGATTTTATTTTTGACTTAATAATAAAGAAAACAGGGCATTCAATAAGAGCTGCATTAAAAGCCTAAGGCCAAACAGAAATCATTGTGTTAGTACATTACAGTATGTGGATACAGTAAGAATCAGAGGAATCCAGATGTAATATTTCACTGCAACCACAATAGCTATATAAGGGATCGTCGAGAGAGAGTGGAGGGAAAGTCAGTGGAGCTTCGCCTGGAGACAAAGACATTCCATCCTTTTCAGGAAACTGTTTCTATTTCCAGATACTTAAGTTAGATGGAATTACACCGTTTGAGCACGGAGGGGGTTTTGTTAACAGGAATCAGGCTGGACTGAGTGTGTGTTGTACGGACGGGTGTGCATGCTTGTTTACGTGTGTGACTCACTATCTGTAGCCAGGAGATATGCCATTTCACCCCACACACACACAGAAATAAACATACCTCACATAGAGTTAATGTTAATTTAAGTCCTAAGTTTTGTCACAAGAAACAAGATGGGATACACTTGTAATACCTAGGATGTAGATCAGTTTCTAAGCTGGTATGTAATGAGGCATCTACTTCAATGTGTTGAGCAGGATGGGTTCTGTCTGCCCCATCAGCCACTTTGGTACATGACAAACTGCAAGTTAGTCATGTGAGAGTTCTGAATAGGCTGGATAACAATCTGTCACAAGGAAGAGATGCTTTGGTACCTGTCTTGAATAACGTGTTGTTTTTGCTCTCTCCAAGCAGAGGTCCATGAGTGGCCAAAAGGCAAAGCTACATCACTGCTTGGTCTCAGGACAGGGGGAACAGTATACACTACAGAACACAGTATGAGCAAAATATGCATGGCTCCCCTGGGGGTTTTCAATGGACATCTGGGTATTGAGTTGAGAGGGGATAAAGGGGATAAAGGTCATGCAGGGCTGTAGGACTTTGGTCCGGTCTCAGGACCACTTCTCAAATGTCTTGGAATTAACTTACTTGTCTTGGACTTGTCTCGGGCTCAGATACTACTGGATTGTGGTTAATGTAAACTAGATGTAGACAGTAGTGAATGGGTTATAAACTCCAACTGATATTGGCATTATCCTTTAAGCAATATTTTTCCACTTGGAGAGAAATATACACTGTTTATTACCTATTTTGGCAATAAAGACTAGTTTTGCTCTGGTCTCAGTCTTGACTTGGCCTCGACCACCTTTGGACCTGGTCTGGACTCGAACTCGACTAGACCTGATCTTGGAATTGACTTAGACTCAAGACTAAAGGTGGTCTTCACTACAGCCCCGGGCTCATTCAAGGTTTTCATGTCACAATAATGAGGGCTGTGTACAGCAAGAATACCAATTGGCTTTCTACTGCAATTGTTTTTTCTTTTTCCATTTAGTCTGAGAACGTGGCACTAGGATGACTGGTGAGAATGAAGAGAATCCGTTTGTGTCTGTGTGTGTGTGTGGTGATTTTCTCAAGAAACCGATAAAGGCGCATCCAGACGAGACATGGAAGCAAATTTATTCTGTCATGTGCCTTGGGCCATGAGGGCATAGATTAGTCTGTCTTCCTCTCCTCCCTCCTCCCCTCTCCTCCCTGATTGAAATCTCCATGAGTGAGAAACCAGGAGGTGGAAAGGAAGAGGAAGCGGACGTCAACATCAGCACAGGATGGTGGCGAACGTTCAGACACACAATAAAAAAAAGAAAAAATGGCACAAGGGATCGGTTTGACTGGGAGTTTTGTATTGTCTTCTTTATGGGCTAAAGAGCATTGGCAGGAGAGTGAGCTGTTCCTAGATCTGCACCTAAGCAATGGAATACTAGTACAAATCTTGGTTTGGCGGTTCACTTGGGCGAGCAGTAAACCACAGATGTCCAGTACGAGGGAATGTGAACCAACAAAACTTGTCTCTCTTTTGTCATAGCAGGCAAACCCTAAACGCCTAAAGCATCTACATGTTTGTCATTATGGTCTCAGATATTCGAAACCTCTCAGGTCGAACAAGGTGGCAAATTTTCCGCATTCCTGGCTGTCATCTCATCAGGGAACAAACTAGAGCAAACTCTATTGTCTTCATGTAAGCCAAGAGACCATCAGTTGTTGCTGTTCCTGTCTAGGCTCAAATATATGACCGGTTGACTTTGCAGCGAGACAGGATGAAACCTTAATGATCCCCATGGGGAATATGGCTGGCTGTAGCAGGAAAAAAAACATAATAGGATTTAGCAAAGAAAATAGAAAAGAAAGAACTGAGAGAATGGGACAATCAAACTTAACGCGACCCGACAATTCCAATGTATCAAGAATACATTAAGTACAAATATCAATGAAAAGTATGAAAATACAAACTGACAAATTACAGATGTTTGAGATCAGAAAATATCAACATATGCACAGTACATGATGTGCAAAATGGGATTTATAGTCACATGACCTGGTCAACAGAGGGCTATAAATATGTGCGTAAAGTGTCTAGGCGTGGAGACATGAACCGAAGCAGAAATCAAGTTCCCGCCCCCCCATCACCCGCTTCAGAACCTCATTCCCTCTTCCTTCATAACAGCATCTCCAGGGAAAAGGGTCAGGAAGTGGCCTATTTGTTCCAAAGCAGATTCCACAAATACCAGAGTGGGACTTTAAGGGAGAGGCCTGCTTCCCCTTGCTTCCAGTCAGCCTGTCAAGACAAGCGAACTTGGCTTCTTGCTGCTTTAACCTCCCCTCTCTCTCTCTCTCTCGCTCTCTCTCTCACGCTCTCCCCTCCCCTCATATCCTTCTCATGGCCTCCCCTCTCCTCCCAATCGCTTCTCAATCTGGACTCCCGCTGCAACGCTCGGATGGTCGAGGGGCCTCAAAGCTCGCTCGACCTCTGGGGGAGTTACAAGCTGAGATGTTTCCCCAAACATTTCCACATTGTGTGATATATTATCACAATTAATAACAAGCTTGTGCCTGATTGGGAGAACATGGGAAAACATCAAACAAGGCTACGCCACACAAGAAGGATGCTGGTTTCCACTATATTACTTACCAATAATTCAGATAACAAATGTACATCCACATGATGTAACTACCACATCAACTGTATAACTTGGAAAATTCCCAACACTTCCCATGAAGAAAGCACATGTGGATATGCAAGTTTAGTATGCCATTAGTGTAGGTTAGGTAACTTTTGCCATCACAGCATACATTAATGAGACAATTTTTTTTTATTTCATTCCATCGGTTGCACATTTGAGTCAGAAATTATGGAAGTGTGTGCTTCTTTATATGTAGAAATATGTTTGCTAACCTGGTTTAGATTAGATTATTACTGTGTAATATTTATTACTGAAGGTAATCTCCTTCATTACCAATTGTAATACATTCTCTATGTTTATCCATATGATACAGCACAATGACACATTCTAGGCACAACATTAATTTCAATGGGTAACATATTTCAAAGGACAATATAGTATTTACTGCATGTGCAGTCTCCAAGCCAAGTTCATTGATGTCATTCTGTTTCTTTATCTAGTTATGTTTAATTGATCACTGAGTGATATTTATTTTCTATCCTAAGTGGTCTGTGGCAACATGAGCCAGGAATATCTTACTGTTGGAGCTAATATTTATGCACCTTTTCTTTGTCCTTTAGTCCAGAATCTGTATAGTGTCCACAGCCTAACTGTGAATGCAGACATGTTGCAGTCATTGTACCCCTGTCATACAGAGTAAAGGAGAAAGTCATCTCAACCTGGAGACATTTCACTCTAGAATAGGAGCCCTGTAGTGATCAATATGATCTCCAGCCAGTCTTAGATATCAAAAGGTTCCAATCAAGTGAAGGGAGAGGGGTTTAAAATCTATTACAATGTAGACACACCAGTATGACTAAGACAGTTCTTGTTGTACAATGCCAATTGCTTGTTTCCATAGCAACCGTGGGTACCCACCATGCCAGGCCTCTCTGTTCAGACATGCCTATCCTCCCCCATACTCTGCATCCAGATGGCTGCTGTAGTGGAGCAGGGGGCAACTTGGCTCGCAGGAGTGAGGAACTGCAGGCGGTGAGTGAACTGTGCAGAGTGCTGACACCTTCAGTTTCTTAATGCCGCTTTTCCTATCTTAACTCAACAACAGACTCACACATGCCCACAGTATATTCTACACTTACACTGTTTTCAGCAACCTTTACGGACTCTAAGGTGTCAAATCTAAATCTCATGTCAGGGCAGGTCTAGCCAGGTCTGTGGAAACATAATACCATATGAACCTAACATATTAACTTAGCATGAATCCTTACAGTGAGGGTAGAGCTTAGCACAGAGCTAGTACCGGTCAGTCTAAGGCCTGGCTGGTCAACAGAGTAGCTACAGAGCAGGCCAGCTGGATCCATTAATCACTTTGTTTCACCGGGTCCATTGGTCGCCACTTCCTCTCCATGCTCTAGTGCTTCCTCTCCCTCTTCACCAAAGGCTACAAAGCAAGGGAGCATGATACGTCTTGACTATCAATTGATATCGGGTAAATTATATGTGTTGTTCTGGCAAAAAGGAAAGGTAGACCGGCCCACAATGAAATGTGGAAATGAAGTGTGGATAACAGATAAAGGCTGTTAAGGCAGTGGGGTACTTACAATGAAGTCAAACATGCCCGAAATAGAAACGGCCGGTGCATGCAAATGTGTATGTACTCTCTGCGGCTTCGTTTTGTTTATTTACACTCCACGTCAGTGGGGAGCATGACAATTACAGAGGTAACCGTAACCTAAGGAAACCGAACAACAGCGAAAAAGGCAGCTGAGCCAATATGATGACTTAGAAGCCGTTTGATCGGTCATAAAGGTGCAGGTATCCTTCAGCAAGCTCAGCAAGCCGAGCCTTCAAACCATTCATTTTGAAGAGTTGACCACCAGATGTTAGCACAGAGGAAAAGGAAATGGAGACCCTTTTCCAAAAGACAGCACAACCAATCACATGACATTTTAGACCAGTTACAGACGGTCAATGCAGTAGTTTCGTCCACCATTTTTGTTGTGCAAGTTAGAGATGAAAGATATTGACTACAAATCTAATTGTGATTACTTGACAGAATATTGCAATTGCAATTTAAGCTGCAAAAATATATATATATTTCAGTGTACAGGATTTACTGAGTTTGAGTATGATCAAGGGTTTTCACCAATATTGTTCTTGATTCATGGACCAAAGATACCTGCAGCACAAAAACACCTTGTTTAGAAATCAATTTTAGACGCCCCATTCTTAAGAAATTAATTGCAGCCTCTGCGATTTGGAATTTGCAGAAGTTCATATTGCGACTTCTATTTTTTTTTTTCCAATTAATTGTTCAGCTCTAGCGCAAGCCTGCCGAAATTTGTTTTACAGCAAGTGTACTTTGTCACTGATCACTGAGGCTTCCATTGCTTCTTTGAGTTGATACCCGGGATTGAGAGCGAGAAAGAGAATTCAAGATTGCACAGGTTTCTGGTAGGCTGACACAACCACCCAATGGGAAAAGTTCAGACCAACTGATCTAGATGTGCCAGACTGAAATACCATGCTGAGGTTACTTAAACCCCACTAGTGGCAGGAAATACTTGAGGTCTCCCCACCTCTAGAGAGAAAAAAGGCCAGCAAATATTTAGGCATTTGTTATAATATGAGTTGGTGTATACGTTTCTAAAAAACCTGAATTATAACAATGATTTTTGGAATGTAGGCTGTGTAAAGAGCGGTGGAAGGGGTGGAGGGAATAGAGGAAAAATGATGTGGACGTCTGGGCCGAATTGTTTGAGCGCAGGGAGCAGAGATGTTTGAGAGGCTCTAGATACAAGTGGAAGCGAGTGAAATCGGAATTGCTTCCTGAGTGGGGTGAAATAACAAGACGAGTGCCAAAGGTAACAGGCGCTGCTGAGGGTACACTATGGTGGACGGCGTAGGTTGTGATGTGGGTGTATGTTAGTGAGAAAAAGAGTGAGTGAGAGGACTGACACATCCAAAACATGGATGTGCATCAGAGTGTCCATGTGTTTCCCAACCAGCAAAGAGTAAAGAACAGGCAAAGACAAAACTTCCAGTATGCAGGCAATAGCGTAAACCTTACCTGCCACTGGCCTAATAACTGAGCTTGTGACATGAACATCTTAGAGGGAATGTACTCATAAATCAGCTAATTACAGATTGATCCACAATCAAGTTGCTACTGCTACGCTAGCTGAAATAAAAAAAGCCTCAATGTCAGAGAGCCAGCACCCTCAAATGACCACCAGAGGACTCTTAAAGGCGGTGTATTCTGCTTCGATGGTGTTCGTTGTTTTATGAGCCTGTATTAAATATTCAAATGAATCAAATTGCTCCCAGACAGTTGAGAGCTGATGCCAAGGCATCCGGAAATACCAGAGCCCACTGCCAAAGACTGGAGGAGAGGGCTAAATGGCAAGTATGAGACAGAAACTGGGATGAGCTGAAAGGAAAGAGAAACACCGATACCCGAGTTTATAAAAGAGAGATCACAATTGGAAAAAAAAATGAACAGAAATGAGTTATTGGGTTGAAAACGAGGAGAGAGCTGGCTTTTGGGGAGGACAAAAAAAAAATTGTACTCTGCAGCTCAAATGGATGAAACCACACTGGAAAGGAGAGAGACTTAACAGTGCTATTAAAACCAACAGACAGCTAGTAGAAGGAACTGGAGGAAAGGACAGGGAGTCCTAATCACTGTGGCCCCTCCAGGAATTTGCAGCACTGAATGCTGCACATCAGGTTTTACTGGAGGCATGCAGTGACCTGGACCAGATTTCTGCTCATGGTTTATGGTTTATGCAACACTTCAGGTGGTGCTGTTCAACAGAAGTCTGTACACCCAGACGGTCACATAAACACACTTCAAGCCTCTAAGCTAGGCTCAGCAAGTGTTACAAGTCAGACTGCTAAATCCATAAGATCAGGAATCAACAACTTGATTATAGTCAGGAAGATTTGAGGATTTTGACCAAAACTGAAATAGTGTTGACAATAGTCGCCAACCCCACAGGAGTCCCAATAAAACTAGGCTTTATTACAATACATACCGCTGAGTAAAAGCTGAAGAAACCAGAAGATTACTAGTAGTTTAAAGAATTCTTTGTTGTCAAAACATGACAAACCTTACGAGTCCTCTGGCCAAACCACACTTCATTTTCAACTGTGCTAATTAGCAGTTTGCTTGTTAACCATAAAGTGATTGAAAATAGAAATGCAAATCCCATTTCACATTTCAGTGTCAATTCGTCAGAGCATGTGGATACTACTACAGAAAAATTCAAATGGAAATTCGAAGAAAATGCTATTGTTTGATTGCATTTTCATTTTCCAATTTGCATTAACATTTGAATAAAGTAGAAAACATGCTACCGAATACCAAACTGAACTGTGCAGTCAATTCAATATGCCACTACAGTTTAGTCCAGCTCCTTCCACAGTGCCACAACAAAATAACACCACCAGCATTGCTGGAATGTAGTGGAAAGTTCCCACCAGCCAGGCTTTGTGCTGTGGGTCAGTGACACATCAGGGTGGAGATAACAAATTACAATTACTCTTGTTACTGTAATTGAGTAGCTTTTGTGTACTTGTACTTTTCAGTATTTTTCAAGGTCAGGGATTTTATTTTTACTTACATATGTTTTGACTTATACATTTTAAATTATATTTTTGTAGGCCCTCCATAAGCATAGCATCAGAAATGGCACGGTACTGTTACGCCTTTATTGGCCGATCAAAAGAAAGCCTGAGGGGGGTGATGAGAGAGGGAGAGTCAATGGCTAAGTAAAACTAGGTAAGGGAAAGATGGAGCTGGTGAGTGAGGGAAAGATGAATAGGTTAGGGAGTGTCAGGAATGTCATCAGACCCAAACCCATGGCCTGTTTACATTTACAGTTCTGAAAACACTGAGGATGTTATTGAAGAAAAGAGGGGTGTTCTGTACAGACAGCAACACTAACACATCCCTAAATTCTTAATTCTTAATTAATTTTACTTAAATAGATTTTTACAGCATTAATTGTACTACCTAGCAAAGTAACAGTACGTCTACTTATGAAGAATATGACGCAATTTGATTAATTCCATATTTATTGTAGAATTGATTAATACTACACTGGTTGTCTTTCGGAAGCCCTGAACCGGAACTGATTCTAATGAGACATTAGATTCCACACAAGTAAACTGAAACCAGCTCTTACAGGAATCTATTTATCCTGTTGTCTGCTTATACCAAACCCCTGCATGTAAAATCTATAGTGACTGTATGCTATGCTATTGCTTTTACAGCAGATATGGCAAAAAAGCAAGCTTTACCTCCCTCTTCTCTTTATTACCCAAGCAGACTTTGTGAACACTGGTGAACACAGCTACATCTGATATGGAAATACGCATGAAAGTCAACCTCCAACACACACTCACGCACTCTAAGGTTAATGGTTATGGGAAGCTAAGCTGCTTACAGTTTACACACCAATTTCTGCCATTCATTAGTTCTGGATTCACTTCTTCTGTGCACTTTGGCACCGCACCTGGTTTTGTGCATGAGTGTGTTATGCATGCGTGTGTGTGTATGCGTCTTTTCTGCCAACATCTGGCCTACAGCTGAGTCCAGACTCTCTTCACTGCCACACCTCTACCAGATAATCTTTATTGCAGTCACAACTGTTTGTTTGGGTTAGTGCTTACCGGCAATGCACCAGCACTGCAGCAGCATCAGCACATATCCGACCATACAGAAGCTCTGTTTCCATCGTGTTCCCATCCAACCACACAGTAGCTGTGTTTCCATCCAACTGTCAAGCTAATTTTGAGCACATTTTTTGAAATGTCACAAAAAACAAAATGCAAATTACATGTTTCTGTAGGCTTCCTGAATGTAGAACTACGTCAAAAACACATCCACCAGACAAAATGGAAAGAATCTTTCAAGACCTGGTTAGCATTGGTCAAGTTGTTATTGTTCGTTAAGTGTCAGCTCATGTTGGACATATTTCATGATGTCATCCAAGGACAAAAACAAAGAAATGCACCAGTGTCGTGACTTGGGATTGGGCAATCGCATTGGAGCGCTACTTCAGTCTTTATTCTACAAATTCTTTTGCCAATCTATCACATAACATCTTCATCAACAAAAATCTTTTCCGTCTCAAGCGAGCTTTTCTAATTAGATGAATCATAATTCACAAAAACATACTTGGATGGAAACCCAGCTACTGTCACTGTCAACATCTGGTCAAAAATTAGCATTATATAGCATTTTTCTATTAGGGCCCGGCGATCAAGCAGCCAAGACCACACGTACCACAAGAAATAATATTCTCATCTTATCGAAAGACCTGGACCTCATTCACATATTCACAGTGGCGCTTCACAGTCTCAACTCTGCAACACTTGAGGAGCAGCTCTGCAGCCATTTAGCAAATGTGCCTTATAAAAACCTATTGCATAGACAACTGTCCTCATAAAGCAGAAGGGGGAGAAGTCGGTGGGATCGGCCAGTAGCGGCTTAATGCTGCAGGAGAGTAGAGAAACCTTGGCGTGGAGTGTCAGTTAAACAACAATACGAAGCCTCATTAAAGACACACATTTGTATGCAGCAACATGTGCGACTAGACTACGACTCAGTTTCGGGCAAGGTCCCCCTCAAGTATACCGCCACCTTCAGCTACATTTGAGCCAAAACGAAACCTTATCGTTTGTCTTGTTTGTGTAAAGGTCTCATCCTTCCTTGCCCCATCCCAGTGCTTGTCATAGGATATCCTGCCCGTACGGGCCAATGGCTAAAAGAATAGGCGCATCCCGTCTGTCCGGTTCCAAGTCTTGATTGTATGTTTATGTATTCAAGTTTCAGTAGAAGACAGCATTCTTTACAAGTCTCCAGATCAGTCTAACTCTCATAACGGTTAACATATGGCTCCTCACCAAGGCAAGATGCAAGGTCAAACTGCCTCTATATAGGCTAACTAGCACATTCACTGCCCTGCTCTGAATCATGTGGTCATTGTGGTGGTCTCCAGGTTGTACTTCACCATGTAGTTATAAAACACTCCTATACGCTAATAACACCAGAGAGGCTATATATTGAATTTTGATATATTGAATTTCAATATATCGTCCCATCCCTAACAGTAATGCAATAGAGTTTTGCTTCCTACTCTCTATAATGTGGCATAACGGTTTACATTTATCATGCAAATTAGTGGTCTAACATATCTAGTTTTGAAAAATATAGGTCTATATGACAGGAGTTACACAAACCAAGAGAAAGGCGTTCACATTGGACACCTAGTGCTAGTGTTGTCATGATATCAGAATTTTGACTTTGATGCCAATACAAAGACTAATATCTAAAATACTACTATGATGCTATGGCAATCAAGAAAAACCATCACAGAACAACGGTCACTGAGATGCTAAATTACTTGTGTTACCAGACTGACTTTCTAGCAACTTTTGCACGGGGGTTTTGATGTCGGTTGGGTCTTTGTCAGCTCCGTAAGTGAAATAGTTCCATATTTGGCTCCTGGCACCGGTTTTGTCAGCCAGTTTAAGTGGAGCGGGATCCAGTTCAAGATGTTGTGGACTGTTTAATGCTGTTGAATGTTTTCAGCTGTTTGACTCGGACCGCTGCAGCACACTGTCATGAGCCAGACTGAGGCTCTGTCTATCTCCCGTGTTTTGAATGTCATTCAATTTCATTCAAAATAATCGATTCAAGTATCAAAATTATTAAATGACTAGTGGAAATATTATTCCTATGTACAATCACATTATTATTCACCCCTTGTCATGTGGGTTGAATAAAGCGAATGTTATCACTGGTTTAGGGAGTTGTTCCAGGGATACAATATGCAGAAAAGTGGACAGCTGCCATTGGCATTGTGAGCCGTGCAACCTGGCAGAATTACGCCAGCTTCCCTTTTGAACCCATTGTCAGGATTAAACGATGGCCGCTTCTGTCGGTTCTCCTTTATTTAAACAAGCAGTCAAGCTGTTGATATCCGTTAAAGTGGACAAAAGAGACAGAGACAGGCATGCTGTTTTATAGACGCACAAATTAGCTACACACACTGAGAGATAGGCACATGAACTTAAGCCGAGGCAAATCTGTGTGTGTGTGTGTGTGCGCGCGCTTGGTGACCCAACGCCGCTTCGACACTTAAACAAAGCTCCCCCCGGCCTGCACTTCCTGTTTGCACGATGGAAATCATTATGGCAGCTCCTCACAAGACACAGAACAAGTCTCTCTTATCCATTCGGAAGGGGGATTTTTCCAAGAAACTACCCTCGCTCCAGAGTCATTCATTCTGTCTCCCTTAGAAAAAGGACAACATGCGGCCTATGTAGTCACTCCCTCCCTCCCTTAGCAGATGAATTCAATTGTGGTGAGGAGGGAGATTGGAGTGCCTTTCATTCTGTGTCACAAGGGCCCTTGAACCAGAGCCAATGGAAGCAAACAAACAAAGCCCTCTGAAATTGCCAACCAGTCCCTACTGGAAGATGGAACTGGCCTGGGCAGCTCACTGTGTTATTGAGCTGCTGTTAATAGCAAACAATGATAAAGACCGAGGATTAATAAGAGGGGGTATGGGAGGAAAAGAAGAGCTGGGCGGACGCACTGGTGGTCTGCAGAATGTGATGACGGGGTGTCGTAGGGGAGCGAGATGCGAGGTTGTTGAAAACCGAATGGCAGCACACAGCCCAACTGATGAGTCTGCGAGAGGAAAGTTCACATGCAATGAACAAACTTCACTCCAGCTTCAAAACAAGACTATGGGAGTTCTGTGGTCTGCCATAATCGGAGACGAGGTTGAACTGTCTTCTTTGAGTAGAAGTCAAAGTTGCAACCTCATTTGTCCCAATGGCCAATCAGATTGGCAGCAAGAATTAAAGAGAACATTACATAAAGACATGAGGCCAACAGGCACAGCAAACAAAAGATACAGCTGATTAATGCCAGTGATTGGATTCTTCCCACATGTTAACGCCTACGGCTAAAGAAGTTCTTCAGATTGTTTGTCCTGTGCTAGATAACAAGCACTGCCTTGTGGATTCAAACTGTAAATAAACCGTTCTGTATTTTTATCCGTCTACATCAGAGTGTGAATACTGGATGAATACTCGATACACTCTAATGTTAACAGTAAGCTGTTGTTCCAGGATAACCAAGTGGTACCCTGTAGGCCTACTTATATTGTGCTCCAACAGCCGAGGCAGCAACATCCCAAGCCTTATCTATTTTAATGTTGTCTTTGTAGAGACAATTCTCTCTCTCTCTCTCTCTCTCTCTTAAATAAACATCTAGGGTATTATTATTTATTTTCGTGACAACTCAATAACAGACGCAAGTGATAACTGAAAAGCAGATATGATCATCATCATCCCACAATAACTGCTGAATTACACCATCATCTGCTATGGGAGCAGCGAGACTGAACCGATGGCCAAAGGGTCGTACCTTAAACACAGAATGGAAGGAATGATATGAACTGTACTCTGCTATCTTACTGGCCACATTCACAGTCTTCACAAGGGGGACTCTTCTCACAAATGCCAAGTCTTAAAGGATAAGGCTGGTGTTTTTTAATGCATTGCTTACTGTCAACAAATCCTATGAAAATAACAAAATCAACAATGATTTTGTTTTGCCAAGTCCAGTCCATGTAGCCCGTGCCCAATGCAGCCATGTCCCAGCAGCCATAGAACTCCATTGTATTAAAAAAACGATTAAAAACACGTCAAAGAGCCATGCCGTTGCTCTGGGCAACATATTTCATCATCGTGATGCACCGGGCCAGACGACTTTTTCCTCAAACAAATTAATAAGCCGGCTGTAAACACTTTGCGATCTCAGGAAAGTAGTTCCGTAGCACCGAAAATAGTCCCCGGCGTAATGAAGAATTTGTTCCCATTTGAATTTGATTTGGTAATAACTACAACAGCCTGACTTTTCATGGTAACAGTTAGTGATTTTTAAAATTGAAACTATGTCTTTGTGAGCTGTATTTCAAGGTCTTTAGCTTACAATTGGAGCCAATGACTTCCAGGTTGACGGCTAAAAACGGTACGTGGGAAGTCAGAAAGTAACGGGAGTAGAGCAAACGCATTGTTGATTTTGTTATTTTCATAGGATTTGTTGACAGTAAGCAATGCATTAATAAACACCAGCCTTATCCTTTAAAGGGGATATTGTAAAAGGCGTGGTGGGTTTTGGGGGTTTGTGGTGCATCGTCCCCGAGTTTTGAGAAAAGCTCATGGTGTGGGAATGGATCCTTCTCAGTGTTATGATTGGGTGTCTCCATGGACAGCTCAGCGCTCTTAATCCCAGATACAGCTGCAGAAAAGCATTTTGACACTCAATGCCTGTAATCCCAATTTTGTTGTTTTAGTCAACAGATCTGCTTACAACAGGCGTACAATACTTGACCTTCCAATATTTATTATTCTAACAAACATCTGTAATCACTGTGAGCACTGTTATTATGTGGCTGATAGTACTTTAAATTACTTTTTGTAAATCTAAGCCAAGGCCAAAACAGCCATGAGAAAGAGTGGAGGTAGCATAAGGATTTATCTAAAAGGAGAAACACACATTATGTCAAAAGCTTCCAACACACAACACTAGTCAGAACTGGTTGCAGACAGTTTGAAAGGGACCACACTTTCAAGTACTTGAGCAAAATATGTACAGTATAGAAAAGTGGTGCATAAAATACACACTAGGCTCCAATAGCCTCCTCTTGACACCAAGAGGGGCAGAAAAAAGCTGGCTGAGGCACTTCATCTCCCACATCATGGTCACATGCTTGCAGAGGAAGGCTTAGGAGCATTGTAAACATTACAGTATGTTGAGGAGAAGGAGAGAAATATAGAAAGCCTTGTCAACGAAGCAGCCTCCAAAATTCTGAGTCTGGGACATCGCTGCGTTTCCCTTACAGTGATTACACTCGGTCAAGTAAAGTTTCTGACATTGCACACTTGAAAAATTGTGAGAAAACAAAGCTAGACCGTTAGAGTGGCTGGAGGAGATGAGGCTCCTGTAGCAAAGCTGTGAAGGGAGGAAATGTTTCTGTTAGCAGAAAATTAACCGTGGTCAGACAGGTTTATTGATATTGCCAGTCACAGACCAAGACCTAACCAGCTTGGCACTTGTGGCATCCCATAAAATGTTCCCTGCAAAAGAAATTGTGTTCACCTTTAACTCAAAGCACCCTAAGGGAGTAGGTTTGGCAAACTTTTGATATTTGTGTGTATAAAGTGGACAGGCTGCTTACATGTCTGGCCTCCCTGCGCAGTCCCTCGGTGTTCCTCAGCCAGCAGCGGCTCAGCTCGCTCAGCTCCAGGATGGGCTGTACTTTCAGCCGGACCGTGTCTCCGGACTGGCGGATCATCTCCACGATTTCGTCCCGGCTCTTGCTCTCCACGTTGCGGCCGTTTATCTCCACCAGCCTGTCGCCCGGGACCAGCCCCAGGGCCAGGTCCTTCGTGCCGGCGCCGGGCTCGGCGAAGTGGACCACGCGCCTGTAAACTCCTCCGTCGGGGCTGCGGTCCAGCATAGTGGTGCGGCGCAAAGAAAATCCAAAGTCGCCGGTGTTGCGGCGCTGGAGCTCCAGTTCGCGTGTCTCCGGAGCGGTCGGCGCAACCACGGCCGGGAGCTGCAGGTCTGCTGGGAAGGTCTTGTCCACCACTTCGGGAATGCACACTTTTTGAGCTGTTGGGACTTCAGGCTGCTGCTTGAGGCTTTGCTTACGCAGCGGGTCAAACACCTTGGTTTCCACCTGCGGGGAGGGAGCGGCCGAGTTCTGGCCCGAGGGTGTGGAGCCCTCCGACGGGCTCTCCTCTTTGCTCCTCTGGGAGAAGGAGAAGCGCTTCATCATCTGACCAACCTGCGAGGAGTTCTGCTTGGCCAACGAACCGAAGTGAGCCACGCGATCACGCACCGAGCCCCGGTGTCCATCCTGTCCTCCTCCGCCCTCGCCCTTCAGGTCATCGGTGGAGCTGGCGGCGCTCAGCTGGTCGTCCAGAACCATGCTGCTGCGGTTACTCAAACCGTCCGATTCAATGTCGGTGAGGGTAAGCTCATTGCTACTGGCTACTTTGATGGGGATGGGGTTAGAGATCTCCAGTTTGTTCTTGGACTCCCGCTTGGCCTCCCTCTTCAGGTTGAAGAAACCACGCCGCATACTCATCTCTTCCAGGCTGCGCAGCTCTGCTGCGGACATCCTCTCCTTCTTGTCTTTCTTGTCTTTCTTCCCCCCATCCTTCTCCTTATCCTTTTTCATTAGATTGAACATGTTGGTGCACTCAACACAGCACGTCCCACCAATGTGGCTCTTGTTTCCTCAGACAAAAAGAATTTTCCATACAGAGGTAGAGATCCAGTTGACTGGTCAAGTCGTTTTGTAATGACCAACAGGGACCTGAAGGTGACACCTATTCAAATCCCCTGGGGAGAGAGGGAGAGAGAGCAAACTGAGTCAATCTCCCAAATGAAAAAATCCTGCAAAGGAAACCCTGAATCCCTTGTATTTCATGATTGTAAAAACAGACAAGAATATCTAAGGGCATTGACGAAGTGTGTTAAATGGCCTACTGTCCAGCTTTCCACAGTGTATGGGTACAGCAAGTTTTGAATTGTTGTGGTGCACTTCATTTATTTTGCTAGGCAATTTAACAGTCTCAAAATTTAAAAGGTGAAATCAAGCAAGTGCTACTTATGTTTTCTCTCAAATAGGCTTTTCAAAATATATACAACTCATTTTTGCCCAAGTGTCTCAAGATTGTTGCTGTGACTACATGTGACATCTGTAAGTGGCCTTGCAGAACGTAGACCTACATCACTGATGACCTCAAACACTTTTACAGTCTATTAGTGTACCATAAAAACTATCACAAACTGAACATGGTCAAAAAAAAAAAAAAAAACTATTCTACATTACAGTCAGAGGCCCATTAAAGGAGTCTGGCATGAAGAAAATACATTCCTGGCTCACATTTAACATGTGCCTTTCCAAAACCTCAAAAATCAGGGTGAGATTGTTCCTGCCGCAGGCCGACACAGGCAGGCAAGCAGATACACATCCTTCAGCCTGGTTTTCATTAGCTGCTTTAGTGCCATAGAAAGAAGAGCTACTCATACCCCTTTCTCCACGGGGTAGCATAGGCTGGAATCCCAAACAACCAACCACATCGTCCCTAAATTATAGGTAACGTGAGGCATGGATCTTTCTTATTAGGGATACTTTGTGCCCCAAGCATTCAGCTGGACCGCAAAATGTCAGAAGGCCAAGCAAATATCATGTCATTCAACTGTTGTCAAAGTCTAACTGGTGCCTTATAGATCATGAACATCAGGTGACTGAGCTGTGTACAAGTCAGTGATAAAGGAGAGGCCGAGCTGAAGGTGTGGCAAAACTTTCTCTGGTGCCCATTCCACCAGCAAAGTCATCACCAAAATTGAAATACAGGCCTATGTTATTCATCCTACTGTGTTAAAACATAGTGATGTTTGAAAATAATAAGAATTAACAATCCTACTGCTTTTCAACTCTTATCAGTGATGTATCTGTCAAAGTAACTGTCATTGCCCTACCTTGCTTGTCCAGCTCTGATATTACTATCTCGCATGAAGGCAAATCGAAGGCCATTCTCCCTGTCAACAACCTTCTCAAATAGCCCCGGTACGTCCCCTCCTCTCTGAAGAGGACGTCACGCTAAACTCCACTCAAAACATCTGGCTGGTAATGGTGCCTTGCACATGACTTCAGACCTTTAAAAAAAATCGCAAGCAGCCAATCTTCAATTCGGCATACATCCGATACACCGACCACCACTTATTTCAATAAAATGCCATGTTTTACAATTGGTTCGCCTGTTATGTCTCACAGCCCACTACCACCAAAATATCGAGCAGTGGGAATCAATTTTACAAGTTAACATTTAAAAAAAAAAATAAAAGTATATATATGCCGAATTCACCAGACGGCCGAAAATAAACGCTAAAAAAAGAAGTCACGTTCTTACCACTGACTATAAGCATGGCTACATTCATCTGGCAGACTTTTTTGAATGGATATTGGCGTGACGTGCTCTCCATACAATAGGACGGAACGTATCGGGTCTAGGTAACATTAAATTACCATGATTCCCAATAGAGCCTGACGTTACGTTCTCTGTCATTTATGGGCTGCTGAGGGTAAACCGGTGCCAACACTTGGCACACTCCCCTAAACAAAGCTGAGGAGGTAGCAGGGACTGTGGATATAACTGCACTATATGCGGAGTCAATAGGACAAAAAGCATGACAGAGCTAACTAGGTGTAGCTTTGTCGGCTGGTTAGTGAAGCAGCTCAATAGCTAGCCATTTAACATTAGAAGTAGAGAACATAGAACATCGAGTGACCGTTAACCAAATACAATTTCGCAGCGAAAGAAAAAAGCACCAATAGCGTTGGCCAGCAGCATTTCATTTACGATTATGCTCAACTTTCCAGTAAGCCATCCAGCTAGCTAGCTAGCTAGCATTGGCTCAAGGCAAAGCCGTCGTTCTTTGCCCTCATTTTTGGTGTAGCTAACGTAAAATTCTGGAATAACACTGGGTTCCTGTGAAAATTATCCCGTCAATCCGACTACCTGCCTCAACACCACTAAATACCTGTCTTCAAACAAAATGTATCCCCTATAAGCAAACGTGTTTTAGAATATATTAAATACTCACTGTTTTCCAGTATAATGGGGCACCACTGGTGGCTGGCTGATGGGTGCAGCTCGGCTCGTAGCGAACAGAAGCTGCAGACTGTGTGTTAGTTAACGTTAGCTTAGCTGGCTGCTCCCAGCACCACAGCATGACACCAGCTAAAGACAGTTAAACAGCGACTCCTGCTGCCAGTTTGGAGTTATTGCAGGGTGATAACTGCACCAATGTGTCTGGGGGTATCTGTTTTCAATTGAACCGCCTGCTAGTATGCACCATACACTAAAACATGTATCTTTACTATTTATATGTGAGGCCGCGTGTTGCATAAGACTATGAAAACACTGCAAAGACGACATTTCAGTGATCCCTGTTACTATTTGCTGCTTCAACAACCCAGTTTCCCCACAGGAATCAATACATCTTCATTAATTTTCTCTACCTGCTCAATCATTTTCAGGGTCATGGGGACTGGATCCTGTCCCAGCATGCACTGAGACACCCCGGACAGGTCTCCAGTCCATCATAAGGCAAACACAGATAAACAGACACTCACATTCATTCCTATGGACAATGTAGAGTCTCTAGTCCACCTGACTGTGGGGGGAAACCCAGGAGAACACAGAGAGAAACATGCAAACTCCACACAGAAAGGACCGGGAATCAAACCTGCAACCTTCTGGCTGTGAGACCACTTGTTTGACATTGTCTGCCATGGTGCTTTTTTTAAACTAAATGTTTATTCAAAGAAGATATACAAACAGAACTTCTTGTTATTGCACCTCCAGCCAGAGCTATCAGTCTCTCAGCATATACGTTTTAAGTAAATTCAATCAGTTTAACCACTGACAGCCATGTGTTGTAGGTCAGAGGTTCTGTTTAAAGGGCCAATTTCAGTTTTTATGATTTTGTTTTTTATGGCTCAGGATAAAAATAATGTTCTTCACAATGCTTTGCAAACAAATGCAGTTTAGTTTGAAGTTGAATTGAAATTAGTTATTACATGAATGTGAAGACTAAATCCACAAAATTCTGGACCCTGATTGGCTGACACCACACCAGCTCCTCAAATTCAAATGGCAAACTGGCCTGAGCTGTGTTTTCCCAAAAGCATCGTAAAGCCTTGTTCACGTTTTGTCAGAAGTGCTTCTGAGAACCGCCCGAAACAAACTTCCTGCCCTGAACCTTCAGGGTTTTTCAGAACATTACGATATGTAGGAGGTGCTTAAGCTTGCAGGCTGTCCGTCAAACAAGGGGGGCGGGGTAGTAAACAGGAACTAGTAGTCATAGGTCAGAGGTGAAAGCGCGTTTCCTGTTGTCCGTTCAAACAAAATGGCGGTATGCTTCGATGGAGACGAGAATGTTGTGCGATCTCATTCTAGGTGAAGGAAGAGGAGATGGTCGGTGCGTCCCCTGAACAAAAGAAGAGGAGGTGGGAGAGGACAACATGCTAGTTCAACAGATGCGTGAGCAAGTTCTCCTATTTTCGAATGTCCGCAGGTTGATTTGATGATTTAAAACACTGAATTGAACCCCACATTAGACATGCTAACACACATTGTAGCCACCATTGATTTGGGGCGAAAGACTGGGCAGAGACTCTAGCGTTTTCTAGCATCGGGCACTTCATGAACATCTTAGATCACGGTGGGTTTCCCAAAAGCTTCTTCACTAACGATGCTCTAAAAAACTCGTCGGGTGCTCCTGACCACTCGTAGGACGCTAAGAACTTTGCAAGGAAAGAAAAGATCGAAACTGCAAACATTTTTGAAAAAGACGTGAAAGGCAGGCTACACATTTTCAGGGCATAATCGGGACTTTAGGTAATCTGAACCTTTGCGCGTAGGAAACCTTCGTAACCACTAAGAAAGATCATTATTGGGAAACGCAGCCCTGATTGGAAGGATTTCAGTAATTCTTTAGTGAGGGGAGCCAATCAGGACCAAGTCAAGTTCAAGTTTGTTTATTTATAAAGCCCTTTATCACTCGCATGTCTCAGAGGACTTTACAGAGAATGAGCCTCACTAGATCTAACTTATCAAAAATCAGTGGTGGACAAATTTATATAGGACCAACATAGTGAAAGGCACAAGACAGACAAGAGCAGATTTTAGCAAGAGACAGTCTACCTATTCTACGTAGCCTAACCTACCCGGCACCTCACCAGCCTTACACCCTTATTGCACACAAGGAAAAACTCCCAAGAAAAACCTTAGTAGGAAAAACTTGGAAGAAACCTTGGGCGGGCTGAGGCAAAGAGGGATCCTCCCCCAGGACAGCTCAGCATGCAATAAGTGCCAGGTAAAACAGTGACAGGATCATGGGCAACAACAATGACAGGGGAAAACAGAAAGAGAACAAAAAAAGAGAGACAGGCTATGGAAGCGTATCGCATGCATAATTCAAATGGAAATTTAATATGTAAAATGGCCATGTAATCCTACATTTGAATTTAAATTTGCCACTTGTATGTGCAGTTTTTGGCTCAAAATTCAAATTCAAATTCAATAATGTAATTTGCATTTGACATTTCCTATACTAGTATTGATATTTCATTTAAACAGAGTTTTGCACACTTTATTTGTAGCTTTATTCAAATGATGATGCAAATTGGAAAATTAAAACTACATAGATATGTTTCATGTGATTATGCAATAATGGAATCAAAATTATAATTGATATGTCATTTACCTTATATGGTTTTGCACTCTCTAATAGGGCATTTTACATTTCATTATCAAAGACAATATAATGCTGTAAAGGTGGCAAAATGTAAATGCTTATCCAAATGTAAAAAGTGAAACAGCGCCTCCTGTCTTTGCCATTTAATACACTCGCCACTGTGCTGATTCCCTGGCAAAATGCAATTGCAAATGCATTTCGAGAGGACTGCATTAACATTGTCACAGGCGTCCACCTGTCAGTCATCCCATTAAGGCGGGTCTTGCGTTGTGCAATCAGAAGTACTTCACAACGTGGGAAAGGAGTGAAGGCGGGAAGTTCCATGAAGCTGGCCACAATATCATTTCCCGTTCTGTCACGCACACACACACACACACACACACAGCAAATGCAACATATATACCCAGACATATTTGGCCACAGATTCACTCGTACAGACAGCAAATAGAAAATGATTAGACACAGTGTAACCAGGAGGCAGCCCTGTGCTATGTTCCCAACGGCAAAGTCTATCAGATACAAACCCACATCCAAACACATACAAAACATTTGCACATACATACACACACACACACACACTGCATCCGAACACTTACCTCTCCCATCACACACACACACACACAAACACAACAAACAAAAAAAACTAAAGCCTAACAGTGCTATGGTAGGTCATATGATTGTGAGAATAAATTTTTTTTGAGTCCAGTTGTGATGTGTTTACTGGAGTCTGAAACTGCCTGTAAAAAAGAATGAATTTTTGAACATGCAATAACTTTAAATTGAACCGCTCACACAAAACAACATTTTTTACAATGTCTTCATTAAACATCTTCAATCATATGTGTACATAAATAGAGGCAAAATTGAATTCCTATAATAGGGCCCCTTTAAACCGGTTCAGTGTTGTTGCTTTCTTGGCTGCATTAAAGAGTAGATACAGTAGGCATGTGTGTTTTCTGCCTCTCATCCCCTCTGGAATACCCCCAGAACACATAACAGTGGATCCCTAGGTGGCTGAATCCCAAATGCTTCACTAAAGTCTAACATCTCCTTTCTAGAATGATCTAAGAAAGTGCTGACTCCTCTCCACATGCCCTCCAGCAGGCACTTGTTTGGGGTCCATTCTGGTCATATATACTTTTACAAATACTTCGACTAAATCATCTTGATCTCCTTTGAGGGAGCATCTTCAATTCTCACTCATGAGACAACGCCGGTAACATGACTCTGCTCTACCTATGTTAAAGTAGCGGTTGCCAAGGAGTGTAACCCTCACAACAGTACATCTCAACACATCTCATATATCACACACACACACATCTGTTCTGAAGCAAGCTACCGAAGAGACGTCTTCATATGAAAACACAGCCGGTGGGTATTCATTCTTATCAACATGTGCATATCTAATATACATTTGAAATTGGTGTTCCTTAAAGAGGATGCTACAAATGTGGAGACAATACAGTGTTATGTATGTTTATAGGTAAATCTCTATATACTACTATGCCTACTAAGGATCAGCCAGTATGGGTTTTTGAAGGCGGATGGTTATAGGTTTTATTTGTGCTGATATTAAATATCTTTAAAATTGAATGTTTTCATGCCAGACAATTTAAAAAAAATCTCATCTCATTAGAGTCAATTTGGGTTAAGGGCTTGGCATAAACAACCAGCATACTATTGATTAATTCTACAACAAATATGGAATCAAACAAACCATCATATCCATCATATCAGAGGTAGACAACAAACACTGGACCAGATCTGATTTTCAAATCTGATCTGAGTTTCCAAATGGGGATCAACAAAGTTTCATCTTAAGTTTATCACTATATCAGCAAACCAATATATCAGTCTAACCCAAATGCCTGGTGTTATTGAGAAGCAGAGGTAAGAGTTTGCTCAAAATCATTGAGTCATTTTGTATAATCACTTTATTGTGTATGTTTGGTAACTCTAACAGGTACCTAATGGCAGACCAGGAGAATAAAGGATTTGGACCAATGCCTGAGTTACCAGTGTACAGTATTGGGATGCAGTCTGGTCACAATGCAGTGTACCCAGCACCAGTGAACCCCGGACCAGCAGCTCCTCCAGGCTACACCCCGCCTCAGGCTCCTGTGCTGATGCCTGCCCCGGGCCGCCCTGCAGGCTGCCCCCCGGGCCTGGAGTACCTAACCCAGATCGACCAGCTCCTCGTCCATCAGAGTGTGGACCTGGCTGAAGTGGTCCTCGGCTGGGAGATGAACAACGTCTACACAGTAAAGAACAGCATGGGGCAGCAGGTGTTCGTGGCTACGGAGGAAAACGACATCTGCACCCTGCAGTGTTGCGGCCCCGGCCGGCCCTTCACCATCCACCTCCGGGACAACCTGGGACAGGAAGTCTTGACCCTGACGCGCCCCCTGAGGTGCGGCTTATGCTGCTTCCCTTGCTGCCTACAAGAGCTGGAGGTGCAGAACCCTCCTGGAAATCCCGTAGGCTACGTGGTGCAGAACTGGCACCCCGTTCTGCCCAAATTTACTGTCCTAAATGAGAGGAGAGAGCCCCAGCTGAAGATCAAGGGGCCGTGCTGCAGCTGTAACTGCATGTCTGACGTTATCTTTGAGGTGTTGTCCCTGGATGAGTCGGCTGTGGTGGGGCGGATCAGCAAGCAATGGAGTGGGTTCCTGCAGGAAAGCTTCACAGGTGCAGATAACTTTGGGATTTTATTTCCAATGGACTTGGATGTGAAGATTAAGGCTGTGATGCTAGGAGCCTGCTTCCTCATTGATTTTATGTTTTTTGAGACAAACAAGGGGAAACAACATCAATACTAATATTCATAAGTTAAAGATGTTTTGTAAGATGTTATGGGTCATTATGTAATATTCAAAAGTTAAGGGTCTTTTCTGTACAAAATGAGACTTAGATGTGATTGTTTTCCAAATGTATGACGTGAAAGCATGATTAAAGGGAGAGGTCAACTAAGTAAATACGTTTTATGTATTTATATTTTATGTATAATACACAAAAGCAGTGTGTGTATGTGTGTGTGTGTGTGAGAGAGAGTGAGGCTACATAATGTAATACTTCCATGAGCTACACTCTGAGGACCACATAAATTTTCCTCCAGGTAAATCCACTGCACTTGCTACTTGAGAGATTAGATTATATTGATATATTGATGACTCTGTTTATGACTCCATACTCAATAGAAGTAAAGTTCTAAGTAACACAAACAAATGTTTGCAATGGCAATGTGAAGCTTTAGTAATAACTTAATTACCTAATTACGATTGCTACAATATATTGCAGTAATCATAGGACCCTGGGAACATAGGACCTTGGGAACATAGGACCCTGGGAACATAGGACCTTGGGAACATAGGACCCTGGGAACATAGATACGCTCCCCTCCAAATACTACTTTTTACTGAAATCTCAACCCAATGACACCGGTCTAAATTCTAGTAGGTGTATTGCTTTCCACTTTTCATGTTTAATTTTGGAGCAAGACTAGTCTTCAAACTTGACTTACGTGACATTGAAACGTTTTTACTTAGAAATTTAACTAACCTGCAGACACCCTGGTCTCTCAAAAACAAATGTTCACCGATTGGTGGGACGATCACCAACTAGTTTGCGCGCAGTCCAGACTGATAAGTGAAGTCAAACTGAACTTACTTGGTGATAAACTTTGAATTGGTTGATGGGAGCAGTGGCTGTTCGAGATACAGCTCCAGCCACCAGATGCTTCCACACTAAGCCAGACCTCTTCTCCTGGTTGAAGAGTTCACCTGGGCCCATCAGCTGCTCATTTTCCTCACTGGTGTTTAGAGGCTGGCCACAACTTTCCTTGCTCAGGGAGAGTTGAAATGTTGCTAAAAAATCTTTGTAAAAGTCATCACAAAGTAGTGTGCCTACTATCTGGATCTGGTCTACTATCACAAAATGATTAAATAAAGTAAGGTGATTGTTTGAAATTAGGATACAGTCTACGTTGGATTCTAGGTCAGCAGCAACTTGGCAACAGATTTAAAGGAGATGTTCTCGAATTTGTAGCATCTCAAGAAGGAAGGTGGATCAGTACAGTCAGCAAGCTAGACAATACAGTATTCATTATTTGTAATGTATATGGCCATAATTTGCAATCTAACAATAAGCTATTAATTTACACTCTTAAAATAGCTACCCCCTACCTCGGGGGGTCTGGGGGCATGCTCCCCCAGCAGATGTTTTTTGCCAAATGCTTCATTTGAATGCATTTTTAGAGAGAATTTTAACTTGAACTTGAGGTTAAACAAACACCCCTAAAGGTCTAAAATATCCTCAGCATAACATTACACAGATAACTATAACACTTGTATCCTGATGGTAACTATTACTGACAAGGATTTTACAAGTGCTAGGGGCATTTAAGGTGGGAGGGCTGGAAGATGTTTTGCTCACTATATGTGCAATTTTGTGTATTTTCACATTATTTGGCATGACTCCTGGCATCTCTAGTACTGAAGATCATTTTGGGGATCCGAGTAATTTTACTGCTAGAACCCAAGTTTTTGATGGTGTTTATATCATCATTTACCCTCAAAAACAAATTAGGGCACATGACAAATACTGTCATAACTTGGCAGGTATTGTGATAATCTGACTGTTGACCTAATTACCCCCAAAAAGAGCATCATCACACTAACAGCTGCATACATAAACACAAAAAGGCTATAGTGAAGCCATGTCCTGTTACGTTGGTTTTGGAAACTTGAAACCTTCTGAACCTTCCCTCGAGCCGAGTTGTGACAAAAATGGGAGACCACACATGGAATCAAATGTTTAATTTAAGATTTATTAACCAAAATATAAGATTAACCACATACCAACATAAAGTATGCCAGTCAGTAACATCAGTGGTGTATGAAGTGCATGGATGAGTGAAAGAGGAACACAAAGCTAACCCCAAAACACCAAACCTAACACCAAGGGGGAAAGAGAAAGAGAAATACTGACTCAGCTTATATATCTGAAGAGCTGGCCAGCACAGGTGTCAGATGTTACACTGACGATCCAGTCACCTAAAGGGAAGAACAGACAGAACTTCCTCCAGATGGCACTTGAGGGCCATCACAAAACCTTTTGAAATGAACTGCCATGTCCTTAGTTTTGACAACATTCAACTCAAAGCAGAATTCATCACACCATAACACATTGTCACATTATATTTTAATTTCACAAACACTGTCACAATATATACATAATTTTGGAATTAAGAAGCAGTGCATTGCTCAACAGCACATTGATTAGTCTCAAATCCAAATTTACAAGTGGTGTGTGAGCAATAACACAGCAGCTCCTATTTTTCATGGGTTCACTAGCATATACATTATGAAGATGGGAGTTACTATTTGCAAGATCAATAAACAGGAATATTCATAACAAAGTAAAGTATCCAAAGTAATATCCAGTGTAATTAACTACCATGACTTCATTTATACATGGAAAAAACAGTGGTTCTGTGGTGGCAGTGAGGGAAACAGTGACCTCTGTAAGGCATCATTAATACAAGACGCAGGTCCTGGATCTCTAGTGAACTACAGCAAGACAGAAGTCAAGCTGAGGTCCCCGTCAATCTCCAGGATGTCAATCTGTTGGAGGGGGGTGTGGCGGTGTTTGTAGTTGGGTGTCTGATTCCCGTTGACCACAATCCTGAACATGTTAGCCTCACAGCAAATGGTCAACTGAAACGAAAAATATATAGTCACCCACTTTGACGAGACTCCATGCAGGTTACTGTGAAACTAACTTATATTTACTGTACAACTGATCAGTACGCTGGTGATGTATGATATCTGATAGAGTCATGCCATTTGGCAATAATATTGTTGGTGATATTGGTGGTGGCTTATGATCCTGATGGGCCAGATGGTGGCACCGTAAACAAATGAAAGCAGTCAATACACATAAGAGGCCATAACTCCTACACAGTAAGTCCTTTTTACACCAAACGTGGTATACATACATATGCAGCCGAACTTGCTCCACAACTTTGCCACTGGTGGTCCCAGTGCAGTGGCAAAGTTGTGGAGCATGTTCACCATATTGAATTTTCTGTAATGATTGATTTTTTGGAGAAAAAAAATTTGACATCTCCTCCTTCACCGCTGGTCCAAATGGGAATTTGCAGAAACCATCTTTGGAAATCTCTGTTAGCTCAAGCAACAGAGGTCCAAACACACAGATTGCTCTCCCAACGCAATCTTAGTGAATCTAGACCTGAATATCAGCACAAAATATTGGCTATTGGCAACTTCAATTCCAAAATACCTCAGTATTGGCCTTCAAAATAACCCATCAACTCAGGATGTTAGTAATGTATTTATATTTGTACCGTGAATGGATGTCCGCGGTAGAAGGGCATTCCTCCAGAGCGCTCCTCACTCCCCCACTGCTCCCTCAGCTTGGTGTTTCGCACCACCGTGTTCTCAGAGAAACGTGGGTTGTAATGCAGAGCGATGCCAGAGTGAAAGCTTAAATTCACATGGAACCTGAGAGAAAACAGCAGAACATGACATTTGGCCTCAAGAATAAGAATAACAAAGAGTAAATAATAAATGATGACGGTGACTGCCTTTCCCTAAACCAATAAGTCATTGAGAAAAATGTCAGCTCTGGATTAAGCTTTGTAGAAGACACTCACAGCTCAGTAAGGTCACCATAAGAATCACATATTTGATTATTCTTTTTTTTTTCTATTCTCAGTATATTTAAGTAAAGTTAAGTAAAGTTTTAGTTTATTGACAGTGCTTACTGTACTCTCTTTGATTTAGCTATAGCACTGATATGACTAAGTGCTCCGCTTGAGGATGATGTTTCAGTGAAATCATACAGGAATGCAAGGTTTCCAGAGCTTATCAATAAATTCAGCATGGAATGTAATAATGAGCAGTCATAGAAAGTATAATATTGCTGGTGAATGATACTGATAAACTGAATTACCTTTAGGTTACCTAGGTTTGACCTCTATACACGCACATCCGCATACTTGCGCACAAACGTGCATGCACACACAATTTCCCGTTATACCAAAATGTAAATCTGGCAACCGTAAGTCTATGTGAGGCTATAGAGGCTTTGCAATGGCGTCACAAATCTCCTAGCAACCACGTCTCCCAGAATTGGCTGTTAGTTAATAATGTCTCAATATATAACAACCAAGCTAGAAAAAGAGAGATAATTTAAAAAGATTACTGTGGTGTGAGTGTAAGCCAATTCAATTCAGATTCAGATTCAGACAACTTTATTCATCTCTGAAAGGGCAATTTGTTGCAGCCTACATGACCATAACCACAAAAAACACATGTCAAACACACAAGACAAATATCAAACAGAAGTACAATACGTTAGTCAATTAAAGTTATAATAATTACACAATAAAAAAAGTGCTCAAAGTGCTCATTCAGCAGCTTAAAGGATAAGGCTGGTGTTTTTTTAATGCATTTCTTACCGTCAACAAATCCTATGAAAAATAACAAAATCAGCGATGATTCTGCTTTGCCAACAACTCTCGTCCATGTAGCTGATGCCCAATGCAGCCATAGAACTCCATTGTATTAAAAAAACGATTAAAAACCTGTCACAGAGCCATGCTGCTGCTCTGGCAGCATATTTCATCATCACGATGCACCGGGCCGGACGACTTTTTCCTCAAACAACTTAATAAGCCGGCTGTAAACACTTTGCATCTCAGGAAAGTAGTTCCATAGCACCGAAAATAGTCCAAGGCATAATGAAGAATTTGTTCCCATTTGAATTTGATTTGGTAATAACTACAACAGTCTGACTTTTCATGGTAACAGTTAGTGATTTTTAAAATTGAAACTATGTCTTTGTGAGCTGTATTTAAAGGTTTTTAGCTTACAATTGGAGCCAATGACTTCCGGGTTGGCGGCTAAAAACGGTACATGGGAAGTCAGAAAGTAACAGGAGTAGAGCAAACGCACTGTTGATTTTGTTATTTTCATAGGATTTGTTGACAGTAAGAAATGCATTAAAAAACACCAGCCTTATCCTTTAATAGCAGAGGGATGAATGATTTGGAGTACCGATTAGTTCTCCTGGGGGGCACTGTGTACCTGTGTCCTGAAGGCACTAGAATGAATTCATTTGCCAGGACATGACTGGGCTGATGCATTATGTTTTTTGCCTTGCTCAGTACCATCCTCTCCCAGAAAGAGCCCAAGTCTCTTAACATTATAATAAGTAGTATATAAGTAAAAGTGAATCGTCTGATAATGTAGATTTGTTTCAAATTGTGGGTTACTATGTCACAGTAAATTGTCTTGTCTCTAGCCCTAGTCTCTAATAATCTACTAATTCAGCAAAGCAACAGATATTAATGTTTATGTTATATAAAGCCCTGGCACTTCCTGGAACTATCTCTGCTCTCTGCTTGCTGTTGGCCTGTTGTGTGTGTGTTTTGTGAGCTCATGGCCAATGTCTTTCTTTTGTTTCATTTCTGTCACTAAGGGCAATCTTATGTTTGTTTGTATGATAAGAAAACTGGAGCAGGTAATGGGCCCTACATCTGTTACATGTGGCAAAGTCAAGTTGTTAGACCACTAGGTCAGGAGTGGATGCCATCCTTTGTAAATTGTGTTTGGTTAGTTGGAGCAGGCAGTCAGGAGTAGGCTTTTGTTTCAATTTTTAGACCTCTCCTTCTGAGTTATTTCGATTTGGTTTTATTCTTTACTTTGGTTTGGCATCCCTCTGGCTCCTTGTTTCCCTTGGTGTCTCTTCAGACTGAAGAAGAGTAGTGTGCTCTAAACCTCACTTACTTTGTGGTACCAATAAAGCAGCAAAAGGGAGCTACAGTGTGCGGACTTTCTTTTTTAGATATTGTGTATAAGTATACTGTCTTCAAGGAAATCAATAATTAATCCAGACCTTGTAGCATTGGGACTGATTGTCCCCTGGATAGTGATGGTCCTGCCGGGGTGAAGTCCACCACTGATAATGCTCTTGTAGGGAACAGCCTGTATGCAGATGGAAGTGGAAAGGAATAACAATTGTCTAGAAACTAAGAGAGCAGTGCCATATACAGTAAATGCTTTCTTAATTCTTCCTTGCAGTGATCTGAGATGTAACATGAGTGCAAAGACAAAACCATGTCCAGACCACATAGCTATTACCTCTTAAGTCATTTGTGATCATTTATTCAGGAGGAAGAAGGCTGCAACTTGGACAAGTAGGGGAGAGCTGGGACAAACAAAGCACTGGACAAAAGAGGCATAGACATTTTATCATGTAACACACAAGTCAAGACACGAGTTGTGAAGTCATTACGTTTATACTTCCGCCCACGACTCCTCTTTGTCCCGACAGGCAGGGACAAAAGAAGCAGTGCCTTATTTTTACTTTTGGGCTAATTAGATTGGAATCGTTTAATAAAGCAATTATTGTTGCTGATGTTAGAGCACGGGTCAGTTGCTTATCATAAGGTAGTGATTGTATGGTTACTCTGCCCATTGATCTTTGAGTAATTAGGAACAAACCAAAAAGTGCTTCTTTTGTCCCGGCTCTCCCCTATCATGAATGCTAAAAGTATTTCAGCAGACAGTATTTCAGGTTTTAGTTATACAAACATTACTCAGAGGCAGAGCTACTCTGGAGGCGGAAATAACCTCAGTGGGCGGAGAACCAATTTTTTTTGCAGTACAGTTAGCTAACTGGCAAACTTGAATGGAAAAGAAGGAACTCTGATCAAATTATTTCATACAATAGAAGTGGCAATGATGTTGATGTTGGAATGTAAGCAGGCTAGCTAACTATCTTACCTAGATAGCTATGAGCTGGTATGACTAGTTGAACTTGGAAGGTCAGCTAGGCTAACTAGCTAACCTAGATCAGTTGCATTTTTTCAGTTAGCATTAAGAGCGGTAGGTGTCATAATATTAGCTAGCTCCTCTCTTACCTCTTGTCTTTTTCACTGGGCTTCAGTCTGTTACTTAACCAGAAATATTGTGGTTCTTTGGCTCCGCCCACTGAGTTTAACTCAACCAATGAGATTATTTCTGCCTCCAGAGCAGCTCTGCCTCCAAGAAATGTTTGTAGGGTTAAATCTCCAATCTGCCAGATACTCACAGGTATTGCTGGTGGAAATCCTGGATAAGCAGGAAACCCTGGCTGCGGGGGGAAGGCTTGCTGCGGGGGGAAGGCTTGCTGCGGGGGGAAGGCTGACTGCGTAGGAAATGAGCATTGTGCAGGGAACTAAATATGAAAAGAAACCGCTTACATTAGTCTCATCTTCAATATACTCCTCAACCATCTATCTACTGCGATGTCATCTGAGCACCCAATTTACAAAAGAAATCTTGCCAGATGAGAAGAAGATATAAAATCACTTCACCCTAGATGGTAATTTATTCAGGCGAGGCCTGAAACCATGCTTCACTCTGATGTTGGTGCTGGACTTAGGTGTCTGTATCTATGATGGATATGCAGAATGATAAACACCAGTTAAACTTGTGTGAATTGACAAATCTTTTTTCTAATTTTCTAAGTCAGTTTCATTATTTAACCCAGTTGGCATAATTCTAGGATCAATTTGCTTTAAATTAGAACTTCATCAAATATATTTGGTGCAATTCTATGTTTTGTTTTGTTTTTTTACATTCAGTTGGGTTATCCTCACCATAAAGCTGCTCTGGAAGGCAATGGAGAAAACCTCTACTTTCCCTGCCACTGAGATTGTATCCACCATGCTAAATGGGATACGATGTATGTAGTCCATGAAGTGGCAGCCATTGACAGTCAGCTGTGGAGAGAAAACACAATTTGTCAAACAAAGTGGGCTTGGATTCAATTTCAACACAATTTGTAGTTTAGGGGGAGAAATGAAACCTCCTTCAATCATGGCTCTCTAGCCTGTAATATTACTCTATATAAACTACGAAGCTATAGTCATTTGTGAATTCAAGTTGATATGAGTTGAATCCAACAAACCTATATAGTAAATATAGCTGCAAGCGGCGATTGAGGAGTCCAAGCACAATTTGAAAAGACAGACAGATAGACAAAACATTACAGAAGGTAGAAAGACACACACAAAAACTGACGTGAAGATCGGCATGCAGTCTATTAGTTATGGTTTTACACTTGCTTTTGTGTTGGCCCGTAAACACTATCAAGTTAATCTTTTCTGTTACAGGTTTATTGAGGAGAAGCTAACTAAAGGGAGAGGTATTGTGATACTGCAGCCTATGATTGACAGAGCTAATCACTTTATAGAACATTGTAGTACTCTCCATTAACAAATAAAACAATACTAAATCACATGGGCCAGAAAGCCGCTGCTGCACTGCTCTCTATGGGTTGAAAGGTCTGGCCACACCCCAATCAGTGATGCCAATCAGGTATTTTGCCATTGACAGATGATGTCAAACACCTGCTTTGAGTTTTCTGCACTGTGTGATTTAGTGTTGATTTACTTTTCATGAAACTTCAAAATGGTCACAGTCCATCAGGGACTTGAATTCACGGCCCTGTGGTCCAAAGCCCTGAGCCACTCTGCCTACTTTCACTTTAGTGTGCCACAGTGAGGAAACAAAACAAAGGGACAAGTGATTGGTCATAGGTGATAGTCCAACCCATATTGAAAGTGAAAATTTTATAACTGTATTAATGCCCCACATTAATCAATTTGCACATGGCTTTACAGACATTATCTTGACAGTTTTTTGTAGCACCCACTAGTGGTAGAGCTCAAAATGGGATTGTGGATGTCTTCACGCAACTTTTCTCAACATGTGTTTCAAATTTTGGCTTGATTCGATGAATGGTTAATGAGTTATGGCCAATTTAGTGTTATGGCGTGTTTCGTTAAATGTTTATTGGTTGATAAAAGCCAAATCATTTGACCTATCAATAACCTTTATACAACTTTGAAAGAGGACGGTCCCAAGATTCTCCACACCAAGTTTCATGTGAATTGGATGAACGGCCTAGGAGGAGTTGCGAAAAGTGTTTCTTACATAATTCAAAATGCCGGACAATGCAGTATGGTGGACATTGAAAGTGATATATGGGTTGGACTAGGCACATTCCCATGAATCTAGGAACACGAGAATTTTCAGTCTACGACACACGGTTCAGAAGTTATTGGCCAAAAGGTAAAGTTGGTTGTTATAGCGCCACCATCTGGCCAATGTGCATGGGCTGCCTCGCCTTACGGTTTCTGAGCTGCAGATACTTTTAGCGGAGAAAGAGAGAGAAAGAAAGAAGCTATTAGCAAGCTTTATTGTAAGGCAAACCTGGTAGGCGTCGTGCCGGACTGTGATCACAAGGGTGAAGCTGGAGCCGACGGGGAATGGGGAGTTGAGCTTCCTCTCTTCAGACCCCCAGCTGCCGTACTGCAAGGTATTGGTAACCACATAATGAAGGAAACTGTCATACCGCGGGTTAATATGGAGAGCAATGTCTGCATTGGCCTTGGACCCACTCTGTAAATTAACATGGAACCTAGAGAGAGAGAGAGACAGAGACAGAGGGAGAGATATTACCTGAATTGATACTGTATTGCCTCGGCAACATAGGCTATTTTTCTACATGCCAGTGAAGCAGATTTGAATTAAACTGAGAGGAAAAGTCAGAAAGAAAGTTAAAGAGGGAACACAAAGAGGGAGGCAGACCACTTCCTGTCAGATTGCTGGAAACAATGGGCCTGGGAAGTAACAGCCATTATCTTTGGTATTATTTATCAAGGCACCAGTGGTACTGTTACAGTAAATTCAAGTAAAACATGACCCTAAGACAGGTTTCCTTGGTTATTTCTATGTCACAGACCCCATAATAGACACTCATTTGAACCACTGACCCCCATTTGATCAGGATCTACAGCGTGAAAAAATTTGCAGCCTTTTAGTTTTTGCACATAAAAATATATTGAATTTTCTCATTATGTTAGTGTAATAGAAAACATTGTATAGGTCTCAGACAAAAAAAGTCAAATTATTTAATTTTAAAACAATTTTGTAGGCCAACAAATTGTGCAAAAACTCAAATAGTGTACAAAGGTTTTCATAACACTGTAGCCTATAAGGGAAGATTTTAGTTGATTTAGTACTGAATTGTAGAACTGTTTGCACTGTAGAGTAGACAGTGAAACCTAGAGTAGAGAAACCTTGGATTTCTTATCTGATTGGAATAATTTGTAGTAAATTAAATTACAGTGAAATGTAGCCTAACTATTCAACTCATGTTGCTGGTAACCCACTGGAGCACCTTCAAGCCCCTCTGCTGGCGCCTGCCCTTTGAGACCCAACTCCCAAAAAGTGAAAGGATGCCTGACCTGTCCGCTCCAGGCAGGACTCGGCCAGTAACGGTGATGATCTTCCCATCTTGCAGACCGCCGTGGATAGCCCCAGTGAACGGGATTCGCTAGAAAGGACACCAGTTTTCAGGAAATGAGCTTTTTTTTCATACTAAACAGTAGAGTCGGGCACGCCCATAGTCAACTACTGATACTGATGATAAGGCGTTTTATAAAGCGGCATTGTCGACTTGTAAATGTGTCTCAAACGTGGACTACCAAGCAGCACTTTATTTCATAATTGCACTCCAATTGTGGTGCACAAAGATTATGGAAATAACCGGGGAACAAATACTAAAAGTCGAAAATATATTGAAATAAGTGCTCTTTGGCGTATTGGATGTATGCCGAATAGAAGAATGGAACTTAATGATTCGTTTAAGATCTTAAATAATTGTTCTACGAGCTTACACATTTGCCGATAAGCAAGGCAGCAGTAAATTGTCAAATTTTGGGTTCTCGCTTTCTCTCCCGCTACACTAGAGAGAAGGGGGGGGAAAACCCTGACCCAAACCTTCTATCGTCGTGTCTTCATCATTTATTTTCCCAAGGAAAAATGACTTCAGATACAAACGTTTTAAAATACTTACAGGGTTATGAAAGGGCGACTGCTGATGAAATGCCATTATTCCAAATTGGAGACAGCAGCGGTTTGCTGAGCTGCAGGAAGTCTCCACTGGACGGCCACACAAAGGTTTCTGCAGATAACCATTTTATACCTCAGATAGGTTTCGATTTCCCACAGTAGGCGGTGGTCAGAAACGGACCGACCTAACCCTTCTCCTCAGACCTCTGGAATATGTCTTGCAGTTTTCCCTTATCTAAGTTGGCATTATTGCACTAATTTAATATCTGGTAATCATGACACAGTGAAATGCTTGAGAATAACAGTAGGCTACCCCAGATACCAGAGTGGCTCTGAATCAACATTGAAATATGGTCAAAAGCGTTGAATTTTGGTCAAGGTTGAACCAAAATTGCTATTTCGATTTTCAACATTGAAAATGTGATGTTAAATAACACTGACTTAATAGTGATATCTGGTGAGGCTTTGTTGAACCAAAATTTATATTTGGTTAGATTTTCAACACTGAAAATGTGATGTTAAATAACATTGATTTGACATTGATATTTGGTGAGGTCAACGTTGAAAAGGTGGTATTGAGCCAACATTGATATCTGGCCAAGATTTCAACACTGAAAAGTCAAAGTCAAAGTTTTATTGTCATATGTGCAGCATAAGACAGGGTCATTCTGAACAATGAAATGCTTGTGACTAGGCTCACAGCAACTTTGTAGCATAAAACCAAAATGAAATAGGAACTGTACAATAGGAAATATGCATAACCTATATGTAGCCTACATAATATGTATTGTATAGGAAATATGCAATAGGAAAAGAACACAGACAGTCTCATGCAAGAACATTTTCGTATTCTTATCTTAAATTTCTCTTACTTTTTTTGTGAGGTGGACTCGTACTAGTGTGCCAAGTCAGATTCACCAAACGCTCTTACCTTCAGAAAACTGTCGTAAATGACCTGCGTAAACATGATGAATTCCACCTGTTCTAAATGAACGCGCATGAGAATTGTGAATTTGCATAATTGACGCCCCAATAATGCCATATAGGTTAGGGGTCCGGCCCATAGGTGTTCAGCGATGTCGCCCTGGACAGCGACTTGCACCTCAACCTGGTAAGACCTAAATTTAGATTCACTTGCACTTACCCACATTAAAGTTATCAACTGGAGTAAAATAGCCTATAATCTCCCTCTATAATGTATTTCCCCCAATACAATCTAACCTTGCCTTTGCCTATTTGAGTGTTTGTCAAATAACCTGGCAATTATTAGTGTTTTTTGTTTTGTCTTTGTATTGATTTTACCTGTTGCTGTAACCACTCTCAACATGATTATACACTAAAAGAAATAAGTTGAACCATACAAGATAATGAATGAATAATAACCCTAGTGATAATGATAATAATAATGATAGTATGACTTCGTTATGAGATGGAATATGGATGTACAATTCAAATATGATATAGATGTGCAATTCAAGTATAAGCATAGCAGTGATACGGATGAGTGCAAGGATGTCAAGCAGCTGAAGATGAGGACACCTGCAAAATAGGGAGTTACAGAATATATTCCAGAATGCAATACAATAATAATAAATAGTAATAGTACAATATGATAGTAAGCATCGTATAATAAATAATAATAATAATGAAAGATGCCTACTCAACGATCATGAATCAACATTGATATTTGGTGATCTTTTCAATGTTGAGAAGGTGATATTGGGTCAACATGGATATCTGGGGAAGATTTCAACACTGAAAAGGTGATGTTCAATGACTAGGACATTGATATACATAGACCACGGAACACAGAAACATTACATAGTCTAGCCTATATTTCCTTTTTACGGCATTTCTTCTTCCTTTTTAAAAATGGGGCAGAAGTTTCATTTTCACCTCTGTCCCACCCCGGGCTCTTTCAAGCATAGGTTCTGACTGAGACCCTTTGAGACTCCAGCCTGGATAAAATCAAGTCTTTTTTTGTTTTGTTTTGTTTGCTTATTTAGTGGCAAAAATTCTTCAAGGTATTAGGATATTGATATTCTTTGTAATCATGGCCCAAAGGATGACCAGCTACCTCATGGAGAATGGTTACAACGATAGCAGCTGCCAAAACGCCTAGGTCCCAGGCTTCCCTCACTAGCTCACTAGAAGGAGAAGACAGAGTTGGTCGTGGCAGAGGTGTCAAAGGAGCGGTACAAAGTCAAGGTTGTGTCGCAAGGTCGCCATTGAGGGTGGACAACGTGGGAAACCATCATTGACAGGCCGATCAGCTGGTCGGACCTGTGGAAAATCTCACCATCTCCACCAGTGATTTGGCAATGAGGAGAGCAGCCCCCTCTGTAGTGCCTCCAACACATGCTGTCAGGCTGCAAGACTGCACTGTCCCAAGGGCGGTATATGTAGATGGTGGGACGACCAGGTCCTGAAGAAGCTGGCAGAAGTGTTGGAGGTTAGCAGACAGGAAGCGAACAGATGCATGGCACCACCACCAGAGCACCGCATCCAGTTCATCAGGCAAGGAGGGAGTGCAGAAGGTGCCAGACCGAGAGCCCAAACCCGCCTCCTCTCCCTCGGCAAGGAGTGGAACATGCGGGTTGATCTTGGCAGGCAGCTACAGTTCCCTCAGGAGATCATGTCAACACCTCTCCGGCCTGTCATAGTGGTGTGGTCCACTGCTGCCAGGACTGTGCTCCTCATCGAGCTGACTGTCCCATGGGAGGAGGGCGTAGAAGCTGCCTATGAGAGGAAGAGGGAGAAGCACTCGGTGCAGGAGTGCAGGAAGGCTGGCTGGAGGTCCATCATCTGCCCTATAGGGCGGATGTAGGGCGCAGAGGCTTCGTCAGTACATCGGCAACATGCCTCCTCAGCGACACAGGAGTCACAGGAGACGTCCCTGCTACTGCTCCGCCACCAAGAGATGTACCGGGACAAGGACCGGGACTATGACACCTTGAGGATATTATTTTGGCTATTATAAACAGGCTGGTGGGCAGGTAGGTCTGCGGGACTACAGGTGTGAGAAACGTCATAAGTCATAATGATTATTTTCTATAATTTAGCCTACACTGTTTGAAGTGGGGCAAAAAAGAAACAGAGATTAAACAGAGATTAGATAGCTAGTTGACATTTTAACACCAAAATTATATTAATGAAGAAAAAAAAAAACATTAGGCCATACATTAGGCTACATTTCATCCTCAGCGGGATGTTGCCAGGCAACAAAATAAACGGGAAGTCAAGATTAACCTAGTTTGAATTTTGTTGTTCAAGTGGCAGGTAGTCACCATCAAAGGGAGGAAGCCCTTTGTGTGTCGTTCTCACGTTTTGTGTGTCGTTCAGTTATAGAGGAGTGACGTAGTTTGATAGAGTACAGCTATAGAGAGTGTCTGACACTTGACTACCTTAAGTTTACCTCCTTATATATTATATACAGTATATGGTGATAGGAATAAAGTCTCCCTGCATAAAATATACAGTCAAATTCATGGAAAGGGTTATAGCAATCAACAGGGTAATGAGCCCCTCATTGGTGATGATGGTTACAATGTTTTTCCTTTAGACGGGTGGCATATGCAAGCAGTGCTGTAATACTTGAGTCCAGTCTTGGTCTAGAGTCCAGTCTCCAGACTACTTTTGTGATGTCTTGAACTTGGCTCAGTCTCAGCCACTCTTGGATGTTTGGATGTTGATGCCTTTTCCTGCCTATCTAAAACATGAAAAATAGGTACTTTTCTTGATGTTTGGTTTGTGTTCTCCCCAGCACTACAAATAATTGAAGGGAGTCCACCTGAGGAAAGACTTTTTTCTCACTATGTGCAATTTTGTGTATTTTCACATTATTTTGTTTTACTTTGCTATCTTTTTAGGGATCTAAGTCATTTTACTGGTGGAACCTAATATTTGATGGGGTTTTTATCATCATTTACCCTCAAAAACAAATTAGGTCATTTGACAAATACTGTGATAACTTGGCAGATATTGTGATAATCTGACTGTTGACCTTATAAAAGAGATTTTCACAGAAACACTGTACATAACAGTACAATAATATTAAATGGATTAAATTGAAGATCTTATACCTGTCTATTTGAATGGAATTCTTTTTTTTAATCAAATTATTATAATTTGATGGAAGATTTCCATCACACTGAGCACTAACAGCTGCATACATAAACACAAAAAGGCTGTAGTGAAGCCATGGGTAGTGCAGTGTCCTGTCTGTATTTTCTCAAAGCAAACTTTGCTATACACAACAGTTCCCAGATATGTATAGTCTAGTTAGTTTTATAGTATGTTTATTGTACCAATTACCCCAAAGAGGAACTGCATCATTTGTGGGGGGATGACATGTTTACTGTTGCCTTGTTTAGTTTTAGAATACTAGTTGATTTATATGTTAGTTATCTATTTACTAGCCTATACTTTAGTTGTCCACCAATTCTATTTCCTTGCCTTTTATTACAGTGGGTTTGGAAACTTGAAACCTTTTGAAATGAACTGCCATGTCCTTAGTTTTGACAATATTCAACTCAAGAAGAAGAATTCAACACACCATAACACACTGTCACATATTTTAATTTCACAAAACACTGTATAATATATAAATCATTTTGGAATGATTTATATATGTTGCATCAGCTCAACAGCACATTGATTAGTCTAAAATCCAAATTTACAAGTGGTGTGGGCAATAACACAGCTGCTCCTACTACATGAACTGTTTTCAATGGGTCATTAGCATATACTACCATGAAGATGGTAATTACTGTTTGCAAGATCAATAAACAGGAATTTTCATAGTAAAGTAAAGTATCCAGAAAATATCCAAAGTAATTCATTACCATGACTTCATTTATACATGGAAAAAGCAGTGGGTTTGTGGTGGTAGTGAGGGAAACAGTGACCTCTGTAAGGCATCATTAATACAAGACGCAGGTCCTGGATCTCTAGTGAACTACAGCAAGACAGAGGTCAAGCTGAGGTCCCCGTCAATCTCCAAGATGTCAATCTGTTTGAGGGGGGTGTGGCGGTGTTTGTAGATGGGTGTCTGTTTCCCGTTGACCACAATCCTGAACAACTGAGCCTCACAGCAAATGGTCAGCTGAAACGAAAAGGGAAGTTACAGTCACCCACTTTGACTCCATGCAGGTTACTGTGAAACTAACTGGCATATTTATTGTACAACTGATACTGGTGATGTATCATACATGATAGAGACATGCCATTTGGCAAAATTACATTGTTGGTGATATTGGTGGTGGCTTATGATCCTGATGGATGAGGATGGATCAAGGTGGCGCCATAAACAAATGAATAACTCCCACACCATAAGTCAGATTTACACCAAACTTGGTATACACTGCATGCCAAAAGTTTGGGAACACCACAGTTTTCTGTATTTTTACTATTTTTCACATTTTAGAATAATAGTAAAGACATCAAAACTATGAAATAACACAAATTGAATTATACAGTGACCAAAAATGTGCTAAACAAATCAAAACTATCTTATATTTTAGATTCTTTAACGTAGCCACCCTTTGCCTTGATGGAAAGGCAAATGCTTTGGAAAGAAATTCACACATAGGATCAACTTTACTATTTCTATTTGTCTATGAAACAAATTTCAACCATTTAAGCAGAAGCCTTTAGATCAAAATGGCGTTAAAGGATAACGCTGGTGTTTTTTAATGCATTTCTTACCGTCAACAAATCCTATGAAAATAACAAAATCAACAATGCGTTTGCTCTACTCCCGTTACTTTCTGACTTCTTACGTTCCCTTTTTAGCCTTCAAGTCATTGGCTCCAATTGTAAGCTAAAAACCTTGAAATACAGCTCACAAAGACATAGTTTCAATTTTAAAAATTGCTAACTGTTACCACGAAAAGTCAGGCTGTTATAGTTATTACCAAATCAAATGGGACCAAATTCTTCATTATGCCGGGGACTATTTTCGGTGCTACGGAACTACTTTCCTGAGATGCAAAGTATTTACAGCCGGTTTATTAAGTTGTTTGAGGAAAAAGTCAGCTGGCCCGGTGCATCATGATGATGAAATATGCTGCCAGAGCAGCAGCATGGCTCTGTGACGTGTTTTTAATAGTTTTTTTTTAATACAATGGAGTTCTATGGCTGCTGGGACATGACTTCATTGGGCACCGGCTACATGGACGAGATTTGCTTTCAAAACAAAATCATTGCTGATCATTGCTGTTATTTTTATAGGATTTGTTTGACGGTAAGAAATGCATTAAAAAACACCAGCCTTATCCTTTAAGAGAATGAAAAACATAGTACATTGAATGAGGTGTCCCCAAACTTTTGATGGGTAGTGTACATATGTAGCCGGACATGTTCTACAGCTTTGCCACTGGAACCATCCCTGTCCACCATATTGAATTTTATGCAAATTTTGACTTTGCAGAAACCATCTTTGGAAATCTCTACGTTCTTAGCTCAAGCAACGGCGGTCCAAACACCCAGATTGCTCTCACAACGCAATCTTAGTGACTCTAGACCTGAATATCGGCACAAAATATTGGCTATTGGCAACTTCAATCCCAAAATGCCTGTCAGTATTGGCCTTCAAAATAACCCATTAACTCAGTATGTTAGTAATGTGTTTGTATTTGTACCGTGAATGGTTGTCCCCGGTGGAAGGGCATTCCTCCAGAGCGGTCTTCAGTCCCCCACTGCTCCCTCAGCTTTGTGTTTCGTACCACCGCGTTCTCAGAGAAACGTGGGTTGTAATGCAGAGCGATGCCAGAGTGGCAGCTTAAATTCACATGGAACCTGAGAGTAAAAACAGAGGAAAAGTGAGAGTAGAACATGACAGTGGGCCTCAGGTATGAATGTTGTCTTATGTTTCTTGTAGTAAGAAAAGTACAAAAATCCAAAGTCAGATTTAGGAAATGTGCGCAGGCCTCCAATTCTGTTCCTGCAAAGGTGTAAAGGTATGTAAAGGTATCCTAGGTACGCAGTCCTCATTCCTGAGGTGTGCACCTGTTTTAATTTATTCATACAAGGTGTGCATGAGTATACCGCATTCAAAGTAAAATGTAGCAGACCTTGTGGCATTGGGACTAATCATCCCCTGGATAGTGATGGTCCTGCCGGGGTGGAGTCCACCACTGATTACACCCTTGTAGGGAATAGCCTGTATACAAATAGAGGAGGAAAGGAATAACAATTATCTAAAAGCAGTACCATATGAACGCATTCTTAATTCTTCCTTGCAGTGACCTGGCATCTAACATTAGTGTAAAGACAAAAACCATGTCCAGACCACATAGCTATTACCTCAAGTCGTTTGTGATCATTTATTTAGGAGGAAGGAGGCTGCAGCTTGCTTGATGAATGGCAGCTAAAGGTATTTCGGCAGATTCTAGCAGATTGGGGTTTTAGTTACAAAACTTCCTCAAAGTTTTTGAGAGAGACAAGTTTTTTGCAGTGCAGTTAGCTAACTGGCAAACTTGAATGGAAAAGAAAGAACTGTGTTCAAAAATTTAAAACAATAGAAGTGGCAATGACTTCCTTTTTTCATGCATTCATGACCATGGCATTCATGATGTTGGAAGGTCAGCAGCTAGCTAACTCGCTTACCTAGATCGCTACAGGCTAGTATGGCTAGTTTTGAACTTGGTAGGTCAGCTAGGCTAACTAGCTAACCTAGATCAGTTGCATTTTGTCAGTTAGTGCCAAGAGTACTAGGCTTAAATATTATTAGCTACCTTCTCTCTTATCTCTTGTCTTTTTCACTGGGTTTTCAAACATTACTTACAGGGCTTTCACACCAGAAGCAACAATGACCATAATCTGCGCAAGGCAGAGCGCAAGCTGGAACCTCGGTAGCCTACAGAAACACACTTTCACCTTTCCAGAAAGGTGAGTAGTGGGGTCACCAGCAGTTCACTGAACAATTTCAACAGCCTATATGGGTTATTTTTATGTAAATAGTCAGTTTTAAATTGTGTAAATAGATTTAGGCTAATAATGACATGAATATGTGCTAAGTTCATGCTGTCAGGTCTTAACATTGTACAAAGCAGCTTAAATAATTCAACAATGCTGCTAACTAGGCTTCTTTTGAATCAGAAGGTGGAATATGTAAATAATACAATATAATTTTTCTAACCTGGTTGCCTCATCCTTTCGGATATTATCTGCTATGTCTGTGATTTTTCGGACAGGTTCCAATATGTTTTTAATGTGGAGTTATATAACTCTGGGTACTCTGGTGCCTACAAAACTTCCGCCTCCTGTAAATGCCGGAATGCCAGTGGGCACCTTGTAGAGGTCAGCGTATTTGGAGGTCAAAGTTCAATATAGTTTCAATATAGTTGAACTTTGGGCGCAAAACCTGGGGAAATATCAAGGTGGTTTGCGCTGCTTTCGGTTGCACAGCAGTTTAGGAGAGCTGCGTCCTTCATTGAAAACAATGGCCTTGCTCTGCACAATGCTGTGCTTGCGCGTTTGGTGTGAAAGCCCTGTTAGCCACAAAAACTGCAGTTCTTTGACTCCGCCCATTGAGGTTTAACTCAACCAATGAGATTATTTCTGCCTCCAGAGCAGCTCTGCCTCTGAGAAATGTTTGTAGAAATAAAACACCACTGTGCCAGATACTCACAGGCACTGCTGGTGGAAATCCTGGTTGTGGGGGGAATCCTGGTTGTGGGGGGAATCCTGGTTGAGATGGGAACCCTGGATAAGCAGGAAAACCTGGATAAGCAGGAAACCCTGGTTGCGGGGGAAAGGCTGGTTGCGAGGGAAAGGCTTGCTGCGTGGGAAAGGCTTGCTGCGCGGGAAAGGCTTGCTGCGCAGGAAAGGCTTGCTGTGGAAGAAACCCAGGCTGAGGAGGAAATGAACATTGTAGAGGAGCAAATATGAAAAGAAATCTCTTACATTAGTCTCATCTTCAATCTATTCCACAACCATCCATTTATCTACGAATTGTCATCTTAGCACCAAAATAAAAAAAAAAAAACTTGCCAGGTTAGAAAAAGATCAAAACAAAATCACTTTTGTTCACCGTACATGGTAATTTATTTATGAGGCGTGAGCTTAGTTGATAATGATAATATGATAATAATAACTTCGAAAATAAGTTAGAAATAAGTCAGAAAATAATGAATCAACATATTTAACATAATAACAACATAATATAATTTAATTCTGTTAGCATACATAGTTAATTCTAGGGTCAACTTAAAATTAGAATTTCACATATATCAGATATATTTGGTGCAATGCTATGTTTTTATTACATGCAGTTGGGCTATCCTCACCATAGAGCTGCTCTGGAAGGCAATGGAGAAAACCTCTACTTTCCCTCCCACTGAGATTGTATCTACCATGTTAAATGGGATGCGATGTCTGTAGTCCATGAACTGGCTGCCATTGACAGTCAACTGTAGAGAGAAAACAAAATTTGTCAAACATAATCATAATACATCATAATACTCAAAAATAATTCACCTAAAGGAGTGTGCACTTTATGTATGCCGGTGTTGTTAGCAGTGGGGTTTGGGCGTTTAGCCTTCAAAATAAAAGCGCAAGATTTCAACATCTAGAAATACTGTTTTAAACCAATTACTTTGTATTTAATCGTCAAATTCAATAAGTGAGCATCCATATTAATGTTTGATGTCATCATAATAATGAAAAGTATGTGCCATTTTTAACTATAAACGCTGCATATATTACACTTTCTGATATTTTCCGACTAAATTGGACACTGTACAGTTTACCTTTCATTGTAACTGCACAAGTTCTAGGTCAAAACACTCCTGCAGACGTGTACTTTCACTACACACTAACCTTTAAGCCCAAGCTGTTTAAGAAAAGTCATGACAGGCCCTCAAAGTCAGCCTTATTGTAATACTGTGACATTTGTAGAATAAAGTGTCACATACCTTACTTCTCCACCTTAGGGGTGAAGACTTCCCAGAAAGTTTCACTCTGCCAAACCAACTATGCTGTATCCAATATCAGTGCATTTTTTACAGTGTGAAAAAGACTTGACTTGAGACTATTGTGTGTGTTTCGAATGTGTGTAATCTGATCAAAATGTCTTATTAGAATCTGTTCAGGTTAAGGGCTAGTATTGATCAATAATACAATAAATATGTCATCAATCAAACTTCATCATATCAGAGGTGGCTAAACCAGATCTCAGTTTTAATAAAAGACAATTACAATTACAATTTCACATTTGGCAGACGCTTTTATCCAAAGCGACTTACACATGAGATTTTCATACAACACAAGCAAGGTTCTAGTTAGGAGAGAACAACGAGAGTAAGTGCTATAAAGCTAAGTTCTGGTCCAACAGGACGTAGGTGCTACGAGGCAGTGCTACAAGGCAGTGCTATGAGGCAATGCATAGAGTGCATAGAGGCAAATTATTTTTTTTTTTTCGGTTACACGGGCCATTAGGTGAGAAGGTATTCGCTAAAGAGCTGGGTCTTTAGCCTTTTCTTACCAGAGTCTGGCTAGAGACTTAGGGCCTTGCTGCGGTGGCAGCATCAGGCGCCGCTCCTTGGCAGAGCGTAGTGAACGGGAGGGAGCATAGACCTGAATGAGGGAGTTTAGGTAGGTCGGAGCCGTTTTGGTTGCTGTTTTGTATGCGAGCATCAAGGACTTGAACTTGATGCGGGCAGCAACTGGGAGCCAGTGGAGGGATATGAATAGCGGAGTGACATGTGCTCTTTTGGGCTGGTTGAAGACCAGACGCGCCGCCGCGTTCTGGATCATCTGCAGAGGTTTGAGCGTACATGCCGGGAGCCCTGCCAGTAAGGAGTTGCAGTAGTCAAGGCATGATATTACAAGCGCCTGTACCAGGAGTTGTGCTGCATGTTCAGACAGGTAGAGTCTGATCTTCCTGATGTTGTACAGGGCAAATCGACATGACCGAGCAACAGAAGCCACATGCTCCTTTAAGGTTAGTTGGTCATCAATCATGACACCCAAGTTTCTGGCAGACTCTGTGGGCATGAGCTGAGTAGATTCGAGCTGGATACTGATCTGTTGTTGTACAGAGGGACTGGCTGGGATGACAAGGAGCTCAGTCTTTGACAAGTTAAGCTGAAGATGGTGTTCCGTCATCCAAGCCGAGATATCGGCGAGGCATGCCGATATCCGCGCCGAGACTGTGCGGTCGTCTGGCGGGAACGATAGGAGGAGCTGGGTATCGTCAGCATATGAATGGTATGAGAAGCCATGTGAGCGGATCACTGCACCCAGTGAGGTGGTGTATATTGAAAAGAGAAGGGGTCCAAGCACTGAACCTTGAGGTACCCCTGTGGACAAGCAGTGGGATTTAGACACTTCCCCTCTCCAAGACACTCTAAAGAATCTCCCTGAGAGGTAGGACTCAAACCAGCAGAGGGCAGATCCCGAGAAGCCAAGCTCAGCGAGTGTGGAGAGGAGGATTTGGTGGTTAACTGTGTCAAAGGCGGCCGATAGGTCAAGTAACAGTAGGACAGAGGACTCACCGGCAGCTCTAGCTGATCGCAGTGTTTCCACTACAGACAAGAGCGCAGTCTCGGTAGAGTGTCCGCGTTTGAAGCCAGACTGGTTAGGATCATACAGGCGGTTCTCAGAAAGGAATTCAGAGACTTGATTAAAGACTGCACGCTCAAGTGTCTTGGAAAGGAAGGTGAGTAGTGAAACCGGCCTGTAATTATCAACCTGAGATGGGCTGAGTGTAGGTTTCTTTAGCAGCAGGCTAACCCGCGCTTGCTTAAAAGTAGCGGGGAACACACCCGTTGTAAGTGAGGAGTTGATGATGTGCGTGACTGCAGGGATAAGTGTGGACGAGATGGCCTGCAGGAGGAGGAGGAGACCAATATCGGCCCCATATATCAGTCAAACCCTTACTTGCAGCAGTGTATTGTAAGGCAAACCTGGTAGGCGTCACGCCGGACTGTGATCACGAGGCTGAAGCTGGAGCCAGCGGTGAATGGGGAGTTCTGCTTCCTCTCTTCAGACCCCCAGTTCCCGTACTGCAAGGTATTGGTAACCACATAACCAGGGTGACTGTCATACCGTGGGTTAATATGGAGAGCAATGTCCGCATTGGCCTTGGACCCACACTGTAAATTAACATGGAACCTACAGAGAGAGAGGGAGAGAGAGATATCATCATATACAGTACATTATTATGAATTGACATTGGTTAAACTTTGTAATATCACTTGAATTGATACTGTATTGCTTTAGCAACATAAGCTACTTTTCTGTCATGCCAATGAAGCAGATTTGAATTGAACTAAGAAGACAGAGAAAGTTAAAGAGGGAACACAAAGAGGGAGACAGACCACTTCCTGATTGCTGGAAACAATGGACCTGGGAAGTAAGAGCCATTATCTTTGGTTTAATTTCTCATGGCAACAGTGCTACTGTTATAGTAAAAATTATTTCATGTTATTCCAGTAAAACAAGCCCTAAGAGATTTCTTTGAGGTACAATGTTTTCAGTTACACTAAAGTAATGAGACAGTTCTATATATTTTTATGAAGTTAGAGAATTCAAATTTTGCAAACGTAAGTATACCCCTTGAGCTAAACTGTGTCACTGACAAATATTTGATGAACATTTCGTACCTTATGCTGTCACAACATATTCAGATTAGGTTTTTTTTATGTTATGTTATGTTATTGTATGTCACTGTATTTTTTTCTTGTGATATCTTGGCAAAATTAAAATAATAATAATAATAATAATTATAGCTGCTGCGCAGCGGTGAGTTGGGGCCGGGCATTTTGAGGAGGTAGAGGAAGAAGAAGAAGAAGGAGGAAGAGGAAGAAGAGGAGGAGGAAGAGGAAAAATAGGAAGAGGAGGAAGACAAATGAGAACTACATAAGGGTCCATCAGCAGACCTGTCCGGACCAAAAGTATCATTAAACCTTGAAGTATCTTTGAAATCATGAGTCTCTATTCCACACAGCACAAAGCCTGAAAAGACATAAGCATGTTCTTTATGCAGCACCCAGGGTTTGAACTAACAACCTTTGCCATCAATGGCAAGTCTTGATCGTGTTGAGCTACCTGAGAAGTGGGACAATTAGACGAGGCTTCACACTAGAACTTAGCCAACCACCAGGGTGCAGGATAATAGCTGTCCATGCATTTACAGGCAGATTTCAAACTAGTGTCAAATATTCAGTATTCAAGACAAAATTCTGAGAATTTGCATACTTCATCTAGACAACATAGAGATGTCTGTAATTTATTTTTACAAAAATTGATTGCTCCATAAGTGAAAAACTGATGTTTAAAGATGCTCTATTTCCATTGACTGCAATAGTTTACATGAGTGCAGAACTACTATACTGTCAAAAATTCAGTTTTTGAGATAAAATCCTGAAATTTTACACACTTCATCTACCATGACTGGAAAATTTTGGTATTTATTTTCATGAACATTGGAGATTTATTTTGCGAGAATTTGCAGTAGCTGTTTACAGTACTGTTTACAGTAAAACATGTTGATGCACTGTGGGCTCAATTTTTGATAATTCAAAAATCTGGCTGGATCGTTTGTGAAGGACAGTCTGAAGATGCAGTGTAGCAAGTTTGGTGTCAATTGAGCAAAACATGTGGGAAGAGATAGGTTTAATTAGTTTTACAGTTTTTGCAAAAAACAGAGTGATAGACTTCATAATTCCTGCCAGCTTGAAGCATCTGAACCTTTCTGCTCACTTGGGCCTACATTTTGATGAAACTTGCAAAGCCGTAGCACGTACGACTGATTTGTTATGAATTTTCAAAGTTTTAAACTTTAGACGGTTACTGTAGTGCCACCATCAGGACTATTGACCCCCAAAGCCAGTTGAGTAAGTTTGGCATGGGACTGGACCTATGTGCAAAGTTTGGTTTATTTTCATGCATGGGAAGGCAGATTTCCTTGTAGGAACAAGAAGAAGCAGAATAATAATAACATTGGCAAATACAAGAGGGACCGGCAGCAGAGCTGCCCAGCCCCTAATAATAATAATTCAGATTAGATTTTGAACATTATTTGGCATTAAAAAAATGTATTATTCTGCCTTTTTAGCCAATAAAATATAAATATAACATTGTTGATAACAAGTCTCAATGGAATCTCAATGGATATCAGGGTATAGGATGATTTCAATCTCAAAACATGAGTGGATAGTGAGGTTCAACTTATGGATGACATTAGGGTCCAGTAGGCCTTCATGTTTCAAAGAATGGCAAATAATGTTCAAAACATATAGATACAATCTGAATATGTGATCAGCATAAGTTAAGTGTTGGTCAAATATTTGTCAGTGACACAGTTTAGCTCAAGGGGTGTAGGCCTACTTACGTTTGCAAACCCTCTGCTATTTGAATTTTCTAATTTCATAAAAATATATCGAATTTTCTCTTTACTTTAGTGTAATAGAAAACATTGTACAAGTCACAGACAATGAAATTCAAATAATTTCATTTTAAAATAATTTTGTAGCCCAAACAAAAGGGGTATACAAACTTTTTCACAACACTGTATAAGCTTAAGGGAAGATTTTAGTTGTTGATTTAGTATTGAATTGTAGAACTGAACAACATGGGACGATAGAAACCTTGGATTACAATTAATTCTTATACATTCTCTTTATTAGAGAATATATAATACGAATAATTAGAATAATTCGTAGTGAATTAAATTACAAATTAAACTATTCCACATGTTGCTGGGAACCCTCTGGAGCCCCTTCAAGGCCCCCTGCTGGCGCATGGACCCCACTTTGAGAAGCTTTCCCCCCAAAAAGTGAAAGGATGTCTGACCTGTCCGCTCCAGGCAGGACTCGTCCAGTAACGGTGATGATCTTCCCATCTTGCAGACCGCCGTGGATCGCCCCATTGAACGGGATTCGCTAGAAAGGACACCAGTTTTCAGGAAATGAGCTTTTTTCATACAGTAGAGTCGAGCACACCCTTGCGCAACCCCGATACTGTTGCGACATGACTTCATACAAAAATCTGTCAATTTAATGTCTCCTTCATTAGCCTATCTGCAAATGTATCCGGTAGGCTACTTGTTAAGGCATTTTATGAAGCGGCGTTGTCGACTGGAAAATGTGGCTTGGCAGCGACCTACGAAGCAGCACTTTATTTCAATAAAGTCACTATTGCCCTCCACTTTTGCTGCTCGAAGATTGTGGAAGTAGCAGGGGAACAAATACTAAAAGTTGAAAATGTATTGAAATTAGTGCACGTTGGTGCATTGAATGTATGCCGAATAGAAGAATGGAACTTCATGATTCGTTCAAGATCGTATATAATTGTTCTACGAGCTTATACCTTTGCCAATAAGCAAGGCAGCAGTAAATTGTCCAATTTTTGAGTGGAGATTGGCTACGCGTTCTCTCCCGCTACACTAGAGAGAAGGGCGCATATCGGGGATAAAAACCGTTCTATAGTCGTGTCTTCATCATTTATTTTCCCAGAAGAAAAATGACTTCAGATACAAACGTTTTAATATACTTACAGGATTGTGAAAGGGCGACTGCTGATGAAATGCCATTATTCCAAATGGGAGACAGTAAGGATTTGCTGAGCTTCAGAAAGTTTCCACTGGACGGTCACAAAAAAGTAGAGGTCTCTGTAGAAAGTTTTATTCATCAGATAGGTTTCGATTTCACACAGTAGGCGGTGTTTGAATAGTCCAAATGGAGTGATCCAACCCTTCCCCTTCAGACCTCTGAAATCTGTCTCGCAGTTTTCCATTAGTTAAGCTGGCATTATTGCACTAGTTTAATATCTGGTAATCATGGCAGTGAATGCTTGAGAATGTACTGAATCAGTTCCACTCCTCCACAATAATGAAATCCAGCTGCATTTAAATCATGGCGTGAAGCTTTACGAATCTAGCTGTTGTAGGCTGCTCTGAGAGTTTGAAGGTAATACGGACAATAGTTTTGGATGGAAGCTGCTGATAGCCAAGCCAATATTCACTATTTTCAGGTTTCACTGCAGGTTTTACAGACGGTTGAGTAGGCTGAAATCCTCCCACACTGGAATGATTTGTCAGACATCTGATATGAAAATGATATTAAAACATATTGAGTAGCTGTGGTCAGGGAGAATCCTCAATCATATGGGTGGACCACACTGACTGGTTGATGTCTGATGTTCAATAAAAGGCCAATATCGGCAAACCAATATATCGGTCTAACACAGGTTTTAGAGCATTTACTGGCCAGGAGACCACAGGATGTCAGAGAGGGAAGTAGACCAGCTGAGTTGAATTGGAGTTTTCTTTGTATTGTGATCATCAACCTTACTGTGGACTTTGGATACAAACCAAACTATGTCAGTTATTGCACAGTAAACCTTGCTAAAGAATTTGCTACTACTCTACTACAACTGTTGGATAATAATATATACACGATATGGATTACAATAGGTACACCAAATTACATGAATAACATATTTACATTAGGTAATGCTTGTTGTGACTATGCCAGGATATATTTTGAGTAATACATGACGAGTTAGGGGTTCAAATTAGACAATACATGGAATTACAGACCAGTGTTCTCCAGTCTGTAATAATTTTAACCTGTTGTTTTCTGTGGCCTTTCAATTAACAGTCTGTATCTTTGATGAGCTCCAATAGAATTTCTACTGATTGATTCACTCATGACTATTTTGTCATTACTTTTTAGAAATATAGAAGAGGAGGTACATCATTAATATCAAATTATAAAAAGAATAATTTATCTACTTTTAGATAACCCTAAATCATTGTCCTACAGTTTATAGATTGGTAATGTGGATGGTTTCCTGTACTAGGGTCCATGGTATACCCTGATTTATTGTGTCACTATGTAGTGTATTCCAGTTCTGAACCATGGCTGGATTGCTGTACAACTACATTACTGAGGGATATATTGTGGTTTTCAACTATAGGTATAATCTTTTTACATCATGGTGCAAAATCAAATTACTCATGGAATACCTTTTGCTCTTTACACAAACGGTGACAGAATTTCCCGGCCTGGCAACATGAAGCCAGCCATCCATCAGACGCTGAACATGCTTTGAAGCTTAAAGTGTGACTGAGAGAGTGTATGCATGTGTGTGTGTGTGTATGTGTGTATACATCTGTTCAGTTAAGATTTTTTCTGATGTTATGTTTTCTGTTTGTTTAGTTAGTTCAGTTTTGATCTATTTTATTTGATCTGTTTATTCAGTCTTTTCCAAGTGATGTTACCTATTGAGTTTGATTTTTTCAGTCCAATGAAATTGAAGTCAATTGAAACTGAATTCAATTACAGACAATCAAAAATGTATTTTTGTATTTACTATAGGCAAAGTCACTATGCTATTGTAGCACAGTGACTTTGCCTATAGTAAATACAGCCATTAATCTCAATGAGAGGAGCTACAACATTAACTGCTACATTAACAAAGATTAATGTTAAATGCACATGAACAACTGCATTAATGTTGTTATACATGTTAATGTTAACTAATGTGTTCACTAACATGACTTAAGCATGAACAATGACATTAACAAAGATGAGTTCATATTAAATGCACAATAAACAACTGCGTTAAGTAATGTTCTTATATAGGTTTTTTTAATTCCAATGTATTGTCTAAATTAAAACCCTAAATCTTAATGTATTACTTAAACATATCCTGGCATAGTCACAACAAGCATTACCTAATGTGAATAGTATGTTATTCATGTAATTTGGTATACCTATTAATCCTAGTAATCCATATCGTGTATATATTATCCAACAGTTGTAGTAGCAAATTCTTTAGCAAGGTTAACTGTGCAATAACTGACATCGTTTTGTTTGTATCCAAAGTCCACAACTCAGCTGGTCTACTTCCCTATCTGACATCCTGTGGTCTCCTGGCCTGTAAATGCTCTAAAACCTGTATACTGATATATTGATTTGCCGATATTGGCCTTTTAGGGTGTTTTCACATATAGTCCTCTTTAAACGAACCAAACTCAGTCCTCTTAAAGTGGACCAAAAAGTGGACCAACAGAAAAGGGACTCAGTTCTTTTTGCGTTCACATTGTCAGTTCATTTGAAAGAGGACTCAGTTCTCTTTCTGGTTCACTTCAGCTCTGATGGGGCCTCAGTCCTCTTTCTGTTCACACTACAGTAGTTCCTCTGGAGCTCAGACCTTTACTGCTATGTAGCCTATGTATTTACTGTTATGTATTATTATTAGCCTACTGTTATTACTTATTTGCTATTCGTTTATTACTTTAACCATCATCCTCGATTATCACAAAACCTCTGACATAATCAATTGTACTTCATGCCAATAAAAGTAGTTTAATTACATTGAACTTCATGCCAATAAATACACTGAGAGAGGGAGAGAGAGAGAGGGAGAGAGAGAGAGGGAGAGAGGGAGGGAGGGAGGGAAGGAGAGAGAGATGTGTCTTTTATTTCAGAGGATTCTCCGCTTTTTCTCATTTGATCGCATGTGGTAAAGTACTTTTGATGTAGTTTTTTTTTTTTTTACTTTCACGCGGCACTGCAGTTTGGTCCTAATGAAGCCCCTCGCTTTCATATGAACTGAAAGTTGGAGGAAAACCTTAGTGTTTCTGTGCGTTGTAGACAGGTGCCGTTTGAGTTCTTTTGGAGTGTTCACATAGGCACAAAAACTGCTGACTAATTGCTCTGAGTTCGTTTGGAGGGCTGAAAGGGACCAAGTGTGAAAACACCCTTAATGAACATCAGATATCAACCAGTCAGTGTGGTCCACCCATATGATTGAGGTTTCTCCCTGACCACAGCTACTCAATATGTTTTAATATCATTTTATCATGTTTTATCATTACTCAGTAATTACCAGTCATTGTAATGCTATTACTAGTTATTACATCTATTTTACTTGGATATTACTTAGTTATTTCCAGTCATTACTGCATAATTAACGGCCTGTAATTTACCCCTTTTTCAGGGTGGTGTCTCAGCATGCATTGAGACACCATGGACAGGTCTCCGGTCCATCACAGGACTACCACAGATAGACAGACACTCACATTCAAACCTATGGACAATGTAGAGTCTCCAGTCCACCTGACTGTGGGGGGAAACCCAGGAGAACACAGAGAGAAACATGCAAACTCTTCACAGAAAGGACTGGGAATCAAAGCATCAAAGAAAAGATCATGCAAGTTTAGGAAAAGAAATGGACTTGGGAAACAACAGCGTGATCAGTGACAAAACAGTCATGTGCCACTCAAGTAGGAACTGACTAACTTGTTTTACTGGAGGATAAAGAGAGCAACCACATGACTGCAGATAAGACACAATTATATCCTGACTCAGGGTCAAAGGTGTGTAAAAGGTTAACCAAAAAAAAAAGATATAGGTCCAGATTCTATACATTCCCATGATGTATTTTTGGTTTCGCAAGCTACAGCTAGCTAGCTAAAATCAATTTCAAAACACACTAAAAGAAAATCACTCCAATATAGAAAGTGCTGATGATGAACTAGATAGTGTTATGAAATGAAAAAGGGGGAAGAAGAGCGACAAGGAAACATCCTGCTAATGCTGGCATCTATTCTTTTTGGCTGGACCGCAACAGCGGGGCCAGCCCTACAAACGCGAATGTCTGTCACTGACTGACTGACTGAGTGACTGACTGAGTGACTGAGTGATCAAGTTACACCATTGGTCGGCCGTGGCACATGGCACAACACGGTAGCCTATCACAGAGCCAGAAATTTCAGTTTCGTTTTCTCCGCCGTCTAGTTTCGCGACGTGAAAAAAGGAAACTGACAGCAGGACAGACGAGACAGAGCAGCACAGCGCAGCGCAGCAGCGAGTTATTCAGACCATCTGAATAGCGAGAAATATACACAAATTATTATATTATATTATTATACATATTATATTATTATTATATAATTATTATATTGTAATTTATTCCCATGCATGCTGCTCAGAGTAATCTCAGTCAGCGGCTCTTCTGCGTCTCTCCCTCTCCTCTCGCGCCGTGCGCACGCAGGCAGGAGTGAGAGTGAGTTGCTATGGTTACGGGGACGCTCTGTGTCTGTCCTCTGAAACTTTCTCATGATTCCCAATAATAGGTTTTTTAGGTTAGTATGCCTATGCAAGATCATGAATGTAAGTACCTCAATGCTGAAATCTAGTAATATAACATAATTTTACATTTTTGGTTAACATTATATAGGGTTGCTGTTTCTTGACTTAATCCAAGAGGTTAGGTGGTGTAGAAATGCAGGAATTTTTATATATATATATATTTCTGTATTCAAATAATTATTTGTCGTGGTTTCCCCAGGAGACAAAAGAATCTTCTCTCAAGGCATAAGAATGGTATAATATGAAAATCTTTATTGGCAACAAAGACCTGAGTTTTTCTGCAGAAGAACTGGCTTCATGCCAGATTACAATAGCTTTTATACACTTTGATCAGTATGACACCCCTTTAAGTTAACCACTCCTTCCCATGGGTTTTTTCCATAAGGTCTCTCTCTATTCAGTGTCCCTTCTGGGGGGGGGGGGGGCGAGTATCATGTGAGGATCGGACCATCTTGATAGACAGTCTCCTGACGTTCCTATCAAGGTCTCCTCGTACCCTCCCAGACGTCTAGCGGCCTTGTGGGTTATCTGGGGCCTACTCGGAGCTGTTCATTCTGCTAGTATATGGCTTCTGAGATCTCCTGTTTTACAGGCCTCTGACTTGAACTTATGCATATTAGGATATATGTTTACTATATGTATTTATAAGCTATAAGCATGATTTTCTACTACATAATCCCCCCTTTGGGACTTCAAAAAGTCCCAACAAGTTATAATTGAATACAAATATTTTCCCATGAGTATATACTAAAAAACAGAATACACACAAAAAATTAGGTCATGAATAATATACCAAAAAACAGAATACACACAAAAAAATTAGGGCTGGGAGCTAATTCAATATTATACACACATTTCTGCTGTCTAAATTGATGAGGACAAGCAAATTTTACTTAAAAAGCTCTAAAATCAGGTATGGTAGAAATATTTGAATATTTCTGTTTTGTTTGACATCACACCTAACATTACCATTTGGTTCAATGAGATGAACTGTAATTTGATTATTTAACGTGATTTTGCCCTTTGATTATCGTGATATATATTCATATAAGAAAAATCATTATGATTACCGTGATGTTGATTTCAACCATATCGCCCAGCCCTACAAAAAATACACAAAAATACACACAAAAACAGAATACAATTGCTTACTTGCAAACATAGCTGATCTCCTAAAAAGGCACGCTAGGCTTCTATCCTTACTATTAGTACTAGATTGGTGTTATATAGGGGACAGTAGGTTTGAGTGTATACAATAAGTATACGACTTGATTTTGCACTGTCCCACCCAAAAGCTGTCTGTTCGTATTACACGGTGGGTTTTTTCAGTGATAGTAAATGGGGTGTGACCACCCGATCGATGCTGGACCAAATACCTGTCTCTTACCAGAAGTGTCTCTGTTACTGCCACTAAAGTTAGGGGTGAGAGAAGGCTAAATCTTTGTTCTTCAGTGGACAAAACTTTCACTATGGAATCTGTACTTTCCACAATATTATATCTGGAACGCCAATTGACATAATGTGAGGAGGGGGTTAATTGAGATGGGCCCTCTGACCCCATCTTGACATGGAGTTTAGTCCTTGCTTCTGTTTGTTACTATGGCTGGACCACAAAATGTCATCCCCTAGCGTCAGAGTTACCCCAACAGTGATACACACATCCACATCTTTTCTTAACTCATACGTTTGGTGCTGGACAGATATTCCCTCGTACAAGTCTAAAGTTGTATGTCTCTCTGACATAACATGGTACTCTGTTCTAGATATGTCACATACATCAGCATCTGGAGGCAATACAGTGAAAATTTTATACAAGCGGTCTGGTGTCCATTGTCCATATATGTCCTGTAATGGATTTTCTCGTTTGGCACTGCTACAGTCCATTTGCCCGTACAGCTTTGCTGCCGGAACTGGTGTCTCGCACAGGGATAGAGGCTACTATCCACGTTGGGATGTTTGGCGTAGGGGAAGGTGGGACAAACTAACAATGGAGAACAAACTAATGGTGTGTAGTAGCTATGTGACCTATGGGTGGGGAAGAGTTTAGGGCAACTTGAATGGAAATTTGGAGTGTCTAGGAATGTGATAGGAGCTTCAGTATTTTACATACTTTGGTGGGATGGTTCCTCCACAAGATGTCACCTGCTTCGTTTCCCACCGTACATACTTCGAGAAAGCTGGTGAACCGGCCCTCAGACCACCCCCCTGTAAAGTTGGTCGGGTCCAAGGAAAATGGCGAAGGCGGTCCTCCAGGCCGCAGTGGTCCCCAGAACAGGCGAATCTGGCCAGGGCATGGTCCCTGCAAGTCTCTCAGCCCAATATTCACGTGTCCTTTCTCTATCACTTGGTGAGGTCGAGACTGCTGAAGTCGATGGTTTGGAACTCAGCATAGGCATCTGAGTCAGGGTCGCTTGGATCGTGGGGAACAGCTGTATCATCACTAGCATTATGGCTATGAGTCCTGGGACCCCTTTGTCTTTGTGACCTCTTAGTGGGCTCATCTGAACCCTCTGGTGGTTGTTGCGTTGGTGTGTCGTTGATTTCTTCCTCCTCCAGGTCGTTCCAGGGTTCCTCAGCGTGTGGATCCTCCCCATCTCGTGGAGCCTTGGTGCAGTGGTTCAGATGATACCAGGTGGGCGAACCTTCCACTTGGACGGCGGTGTTGGTGGCTTGAACAATGGTGTAAGGTCCCTCTCTCCGGGGGTTGTTCCACTTTCTCTGGAACACCCGTATGTAGACCTGGTCTCCTGGAAGGACTGGGGGTGTCTGTTCCTCGTCTGGCTCCTTCTCCTTTCTCTTTTCCTGTAAGTAAATTTCTCGATGGATTTTAGTGATTTGTTTCGCGAACTCTTTTATGTCCGCTTCTATCATTCCTAGAGAGGGGCCTTTCTGAAGGTGTCTATAGGTGGGGCTAGGCATGGGTCGACCCATAAGCATTTCATGCGGAGTTAGTTGCGTTTTTCTGTTCATGCTTGATCTGTAGGCCATCAGTGCTAGGGGTAAAGCGTCTACCCAATTGAGCTTGGTGTGCTCACAGATCTTGGTTAGTTTAGCTTTTAGTATGTCATTCACTCTCTCAACCATTCCTTGCGACTAGGGGTGGTATACACATCCTAACTTTTGGCGTATACCTGACTTCTGACATATTCCTTTTACAGTTTTTTCAACAAATTCTTTCCCATTGTCTGAGCTTATCAGAGCTGGAATTCCAAATCTAGGTATCACTTCTCTACATAAGAACTTACAACTGTGTCTGCATTCTTATGTTTGGATGGAACTGCTTCTACCCATCTACTGAATCTGTCTTCTATCACCAGCATGTATCATTTACCTTGTATTGGTCTAATCATGTCTACATAATCTATTGTTATGTGTTTAAATGGCCCTTCTGGAATGGGAATATGTCCAATGGGTGTAGTTATGCCTTTTCTTATGTTGTTTCTTATGCATGTCTCGCATCTTCCTAATATTGCATCTACTTGGGTCTGTAATTTTGGTGACCATAATCCTAAATTTGTGATTTTCCTTATTACCTCCCCCCTTGCGCAATGGTCAACACCATGCGCATCAAGAATTACAAGGGAGAGAAGGGCGACTGGAGCGACTAATAGTCCAGTGTGGCTTCTCCACAGTCCATTGTGGTCCACTGCAGCCCCCCGTTGGGACCATAGACGCTGCTCCTCCGTGGAAGCATCATTTTGAAATTCCAATAAATCTTTTTCCGACAGTGCTGCTGTTAGTTCAGCTGTAACAACCATAATAGCAGCTGGGGCTGTGGTCGCAGCTAGTTTGGCAGCTTCATCTGCAGCGTTATTCCCTAGAGTGATTATGGACTTATCTTTTCTGTGAGCCTGGCATTTGACGATGGCTAGTTTTGATGGCAGCATCATGGCGGACATTAACTTTAAAACCTGTTTGTGATGTTGAATGGGAGAACCATCTGTTTTCCTAAACCCTCTAGCTTTCCATGTGGACCCAAACACATGGCATACGCCGTGGGCATAGGCAGAGTCTGTATAGATATTGGCTGTCTGGCTTTCAGCTAATTTACATGCTCGCGTGAGGGCCACCAATTCAGCTAACTGCGTGGAGCATGGCTGAGGGCACTGTTTGGCCTCACATACTACCGGTTTGTTGTCGGCAGGTATCTGTATCACCGCGTACCCTGCTTTAAGAGAATTACCCTCCTTGTAACAGGAGCCGTCTACAAACAAGGTGAGGGCGGGAGCCGTGAGGGGCTGTGCCTCTAAATCTCGCCGGAGTTTAGCGAACCGATGTATTTCAGCTTCGCAATCATGAGGTTCCCCCTCAAATGGTAGAGGTATCAGATCAGCGGGGTTGACCGTCTGACAGGCCCTAATGGTTACATCAGGATACTGTAACAAATTTGTTTTTTTCGAGCAGGTTAGATATTTTATGATGGGTATATATTATTACTGGATACCCCACAGTGATGGTAGAAGCTTTTTCATACATTAGATGTGCTGCAACTAAAGCTTGATGACACGGAGTGAATCCCTGTTCTACAGGAGATAAGCTTGTGGAGTAATAAGCAATAGGCTGCTTCCTGTGCCCTATTCCAGTGTCTTGGGAGAGGACTGCCATGGCCTGATTTGCCCGATGTGAGATGTAAAGATGAAAAGGTTGGTCGTAATCAGGTAACATGAGTGCCGGGGCCTGCTGTAGCAGATTTTTTAGTGTCTCAAACGCCACTCCCCCATCCTCCGTCCATACTAATTGGGTGTGGAGCGTGTCATGCCCTGCCGTTTTGACCATCTGCCTCAATGGGGCTGTAATAAGTGTGTAATTTTCAATCCAATCGGAGCTATAGCCGGTAAGCCCTAAAAAGGTCAGCATGTTTCTGACAGTGATTGGCTTGGGTGCAGTTTTGATGCCCTCGAGTTGGGTAGGCGAGATGCCTTTTTTCCCCTGCTATATTATCCTGGCTAGGTATTCTACCTTTGGTTGGCAGTATTGTAATTTTTTCTGAGAAGCCTTGTGGCCATTTTCCGCCAGTACTTGTAGGACCTTTATGGAATCTCTGTGGCACTCTTCTACAGAGTTGGAACAGATCAAATCATCGACATACTGTATAACAGTGCTGGACACTAGGTGTTGTAACCCCTGAAGATCTTCTTTTAGCACCTTATTAAACACATGCGGAGAGTGTTTAAACCCTTGTGGCATGCAAGTGTATGTGTATTGTTGACCCTTGTAAGTGAATGCAAACAGGTGCTGGGACCTGGAGCTCAATGGAAGACTGAAAAATGCTTTGACAATTACTGTGGAAGTGGTAGATGAAGGAGGGACATTAGTCAGTAGCGTATGGGGGTTAGGTACCTCTGTCTCATAGTCCTCTACTACGTCATTACCTGCTTGTAGGTCATGCTATTGTTTGTTGTTTGTCAGGTTTTAGTTTGATCTCTACCAGCTGAGCTGACTTGATCAGGCCCACATCCGTGTCATGCTGTGACCACAGTTGCGGAGGAACTTGTTGTAACATGTCAGAGACCAGATCCTCTGGTGCAAGGTCGTTCATTTGGAGTGCTTCAGGCAGCACTATCACCTGGGGGGTGGCTTGTGCAGACATGGAAACCATGATTTTAATGAAATGTCGATCCTTGCTATGCCACACTGCGGGACAGGGCGTGGAACTCCATTCCTGGTTTGAGGCTTCTGACATCATTGGGCCGAGATGTTTGGATTCATAACCAGTGTTGATTTTTAGAGTGATATGAGGCTTAGCATGTTTGATGGAGAACTGTTCATTCATGTATTTGTTCGAGTCGACAGTCATTGCAGCTCCTTGTTTTCCTATTATGATTGATGCTGAGTCCATATGTACTTGTTTAGACTGGTTGGCAAGCCATTCAGTGTTGCAATTGGGATCATTTGTGCGGTAGTACTGGAGGGTACAGTGGGGGGGGGGCAGAGTTGGTGTTGTTGCCTGTGGTATTTGTGCCATTATGAATTTCTCCCATTTGTTGACAACCAGGTTAACTTCTGTTTGGATATCACCAAGCCAATATACTGTGTCACCATTCTGAGGCTGGGGATTAACCATCATTTGATATGTGTCGTTGTCTATTTTGATGCCATCAGGGGTGCACAGAATTCGACATTTCAGTCTACACAAGGCATCTCGTCCGAGTAGATTGATGGGGGTTTGATCTGATATCAGGATTGGGAGTCGGGTTCGGTGTGGCCCTAGTTGTAGGGTGACCGGTACCGAGGTGGGGGGCGTGAGTGGGTGAGACGCATGTATATGCAGCACCGGAATCAGCCATCATTGAGACGGCCCTTCCCTCCACCTGAACCTGCAGCATTGGTTCTTCATCTGCATTTGTTGTTGAGACTGACAGCTGATGCTCCCCTGTTCTGTTCCCTCTTCTCCCTTCTTTTCTGAATCGGCTATCATTTGCTGTACTTTATCTGTAAATCCTCCCTTCAATTCTTTGCGCTCTCTTTCCTTTGCTCGTTCCCTCTCTGGATCTTGCATCCTTCTTTTTGGCTGGACCGCAACAGCGGGGCCAGCCCTACAAACGCGAATGTCTGTCACTGACTGACTGATTGACTGAGTGATCAAGTTACACCATTGGTCAGCCGTGGCACGTCACAGAGCCAGAAATTTAAGTTTCGTTTTCTCCGCCGTCTAGTTTCTCCGCTGAGATCAGGAGCCTGTTTCTCCCACACAGTAAGCAGGCTGACCAATATCATGCATGTAAGCTGAAGCTAAAGTAGAATCTATACAATTATATCATATCACCGTTTATGTCGATGCATATGCGCAAGCTCAGTCCACCTGAAATCCTCTGTTCTGTCGGGGGAGAGAGACACACAAACAAGCATGGAGGTTTCATCACGCCGAGGGCTTACTGCCGACCTTCCCGAAGTTTCACGGGGCCATCTATTCACATAAGTTGGCCAGGCTGGCCATGTTTTTGGTGCGTTTTTTTTAATTTTTCTGATATTCTTTTAATTGTTTTTTCACTCAAAGGATGTTGAATGCATAGTATATTAACTGTGGTAGTTTTTGGGCCTGCCATTATCTTTTGTTTTATGCTGCCTGATTTCCACCTGGGGCCTTCTATATTAAGGGAGACCTTCTAGTTCCTGAATATGAGTTCTTATTTCCCTGTGATTGTGATATTTATGTATGTCTTACTTAAATTGATTTCTTTTCCACAGATTTCCCAAAAGGTTTTCCTACTGCACACTTGGAAACTCCACCTATGCTTGTCTCAATTCCACCCACTTGGTGATTTATTAACAGCTTAATTCAATCCTTAATAGGTTCAGCTCACACTTTTTGCCCTCTTTATTTATTTATTTATTTTTATGGCTTCTTAGAAATGTGTTGTTATCTTCAGTGGTAGAATGTAACAAGTACATTTACTCAAGTACTGTAACTAAGTACAATTTTAGAGGTACTTGTACTTTACTTGAGTATTTCTATTTAATGCTACTTTTATACTTGTACTCCACTATATTTATTATGACAGCTTTAGTTACTAGTTACTTTGCAGATTTCAGATTATTAGTCCAAATTATAAATCAACTAGTAAATTATGATGTATTTTTATAGGTTAAGCTGCCCAGCAGTATACAAAGTAATTTAAAATTGCTCCACCTTTATGTGGAAAACTCAGGGACTGGACCCAAATGCAAGCCGGGAGAGAGAGAGCTTTGCTGAAGCAAGAAGCTTTAATTGAAGAACTGAGGCAGAACACAAAACAGGCAATTCAAAAGGCAAAACTCAACTGGCTGACAGGCAAAGGGAATCAAGAATCCAAACCTGGCAGGAACAAGTCTTAGAAGACCAGTTCGACAGGAAACAGAGCAGGTGACAAGGCTGGTCACAAAACAGGTAACTGAACAGGAAACTAAACAGGTAGCAAGGCAGGTAACACAACACATAACAAGACTGACAAACTGCCAACTCAAACTGAGGAACACAGCCTATATATACACACACACACACACACAGGGACTAATGACAAACAGGGAACAGATGGCAGGCAGAGAGTCCGGGAGCTGATAGGCAGATAGCCGGCAGGTAAAGGCCACAGGACTAATGGGCTGATGGCAGACAGGTGTGTAGGAGCAGGAGGAGGGAAAAGGGGATGAGTCAATGAGGGAAAGTCCGAGTACATCTGGTGGATGTCTACAGGATGGCAGGACTGGGGAGTTGCAGGAGTGGTTGACCAGGAAACAGAGGAGCAGATCATGACAGATTGTGACATAGTGTTCAGCTATAGATGAGTGATGTAGTTTGATAGTGTACAGATACAGAGAAGTGATGTAGTTTGATAGAGTACAGCTATAGAGGAGTTAAGTGTCTGACAACTGACTAACTTAAGTTTAACTCCTTATATATTCTAGTATATTGTGATAGGAATAAAGTCTCTCTGCATAAAATATACAGTCAAACTCATGGAAAGTGTTATGGCAATCAACAGGGTAATGATCCCCTCATTGGTGATGACGGTTACAATGTTTTTCCTTTACATGGGTGGCATATGCAAGCAGTCCAGTCTTGGTCTGGAGTCCGGTCTCCAGACTACTTCTGTGATGTGACTTCTTATCTCAGTCTCAGCCACTAATGCTGTCAGGGTAGGTGTGGTAAGGACCCAAATGCAGACAGGCAGAGGGATTTACTTGAATTTAGGTTTTAATAAAAAGAACTAAAGCAAAGTACAAACACAGGAAAACCAAAAAACACAACAGGCTGGCAAACAAGGAAGACAAAAACCCAACTTGGCTGGCAACAAAGCAAGAAGTCCAAAAACTGGTGACGAGGCAGGGAACATGGGAACAGGAACAGAGCAGGTAACATGACGGGTAGCAGAGCCGAACAGATAACAGGACAGGTAGATTAAACAGACGAACTGACACGGAGTGGATGGTGAACCGGGGTAGATATACAGTGGGGATGGGTGATTAGTGATGAGGTACAGGTGTGTGGGAGCAGGAGGAGGGAACAGGTGAAGAGAGATAGACCAGGAGGTGGAGACACAAGGGAAACACAAGGCAGGACATGGCAGAACCATGACAAATGCCATAATATGTGCCATTTTTAACTATAAACACTGTATATATTACACTGTGCAGAATGCATACAGAACAGAGACTAAAGTGGACATCAAACATTAATATGGGTGCTCATTTATTGAATTTGAGGATTAAATACAAAGTAATTGGTTGAAAACAGTATTTCTACATGTTTAAATTCTCACAGTTTTATTTTGAAGGCTAAACGGAAGTCTTGTTTTCTGGTAATTTGAGCTAGCATTACGCATCTAGTTCTTGAGGCCAGGGTGCGTGCAAACGTGAACTTTTTAAAAAAAAATCAACTGCTAGAGTGACGATTTCTGTTAGGGGGAGAACTCAGGGAATGGACCCAAACGCAAAACCGGCAGACAGAGAACTGGGGTTATGCAAAAAGCTTTAATAGCTGAACTTAAAACACAAAACAGGCAATCCAAGGGCAAAAACTAAAACTGGCAGACAGGCAAAGGAAACAGAAAGAATCCAAAACTGGCAGGGATAAATCATGACACAACACAAAACACAGGTACAGGTAACAGAGCAGGTCTTGGAAGCCAACGGAAAAACACAGGGAAACAGAGCTGGTAACAAAGCTGGAAACACAACAGACGAACTGACAACAACTCCAGGGAAACACAAACAATAGCCCCGTTTCATTAGTCACTTCAACCGGCCCTCGTTGACTTCCCCTCGGCACTTCCCCTCGGGGGAATCCCCGTCGCCATCTTAAGTGTCGTTCCATTACTCTGATAACGCAAGTGAACTTTCTGAGATCAACCCTTCAAGGGCCGAGGGAGCGAGTCAACAACGATGTAGACTTCACAAGCGCATATTTCCCAGGATGCATTGTGATCGTCCGTTAATTCCGGCGCATGAACAGGCGATGAATATAAATGCAAGTAAACAAACAAAATTTAGAGGATGTAGACATATTTTCGAAATGAACGCATCTGCAATATTTCATTACTCATTGTTCTTTGTAATTTTTATTATTTGTTCTTATTATTAATTATTGGGCTTGCTTAAGGGCAAGTGCATTCCATTTCAAATATTCTGCTCCCCCTTGGACCCTGCACCCCCACTCTGCAAGTGGCCACTCGCGTTACGTATGGTGCTACGTATTACCAAGTGCCGAGGGGAAGTGAGGGAGGGCTGGTTAAATGACTAATGAAACGGGGCTCATATATACACACTGTGACTAACGAGAATAGAGAACAGCTGGCTGGAAGGGAAAGAGTCCGGAAGCTGACTGGCTGAAAGCAGACAGGTGAAGGGGGAACAAAGTAGCAGGGATAACGGGCTGATGGAAGACACGCGTGTGTGTGCAGGAGGAGGGAAAGTCCGAGGACATCTGGCGGGTGTCTGGAGGATGACAGGACTGGGAAGTAGAAGGAAAACACCAGGAGAACACAAGGGCTAGGCTGGGACCATGACAATTTCAGCTAAATAATGGTGTAAATCTCTGTCTTTTCAAGTCACTGTTTGGCTTTAGAAGACTTGGATTATGCTGGATGAGCTGCATGGAGTCATTTTATGGTTATTTTCCATTATTTTTTAACTCTGAAGACAGGACCCCAACAACTTCAGTTGTTTTAGACAGCGCTGCTACGGAGTTCTTCTGAAAGCTCAGGTGTTTTATGGTCTAACAAACTTCACCCAAGTTTCAGCTGACATGGGGGTGAGAAGATAATGACAGAATTTTCATTTTTGGGTGAACTATTCTTTTAAGCCATAACTGTTGCAGCAGTACCTTGGCACGGGTGGTGAATGGTATGAGGAAACTCAGGAGATCATACTGGCTGGCTAGGACTCTGTACACATTCTGAAGAGTCAGAACCTTGTACTTCACTGGCTGATACCGGTAATACCGGTATACCAAGGGTGTCTGTGGTACAATGCCAAATCATCCCAAGAGTGCCTTCTTGGAGTTTGGTGCGGTCTACATTAAGCCAGAGTTCTGAGGAGGTGGACCGTGCCTCTGGTGGCAAGTGCTGGACGATAGTTGGACAGTTGCTGGCCCACTTGCGAATTTTAAATCCACCTAGGGCAAGAAGAGAGTGATCCGGTCCACGAGACTCTTAACTTCCCGAGCAGTAGGTAGGCTCTGTGGAGGATTGTCTACATGACTGCAGCACAGATTGCAGGATTTCTTTGTTCCCACCACATCGCCAGCAACGGTTGTTGCTAAGAATCCACTTCCTTTTTTCTTTGGAAGAAAGCTGGCGGAAGTCAGGACAGACACTTATATGGTATATTTGATTTGCTTCCCCAAGGTTGAACAGTGGTAGGTCTAGTGACCTTCTGGGTTGCTGGTACAGCCATTGTGCTTAGGGGGTTACTTGCTCCATGCAATATAGTGGCAGTGAGATAGCTTGGCTTAATTGGTCTCCTCTCCCTCAGATACTGATGTCTTTGTACTACTTTGCTGATATTTACCTGGGTTGCAACCATCTCACATTCCGCTTCAGCTTCCAGCCAGTCCACAAGGTTGTAAGGGGCTCCAGGATGGGTGGATTGAGCATACCGAGCATAATTGGCGACTTGCTCAGGGGGCAGCTTGCCCAAGAGTTGTTGAACGTGAGAAGCACAGGCCAACTCGGCATCTCCATCTCCATTGCCCAAGGATTGTAAAATGTCAACCAGTGCTCTGATTCGGATGGCGAATTCACTGAAGCCTCTTGTGTCTCCAGCACAAAGTGACAGAAGGGCTTGAATGGCTGTGAGTGAGCACCAATGGATGGGGTTGCCCATAGCGCTGTTGGAGGGCAGCCGGCGCATGGGTGTAAGGATATGGGCTATTTGCATAAGAGAGGGCAAGGCAGAACCAGAGCCTGCTGTTACACATAAGGTTGTGATGATATAAGGTTGCCATACTGTGGCTGAGGGTAGAAAGCTATCATGGCTGGAGGCTGTGCTGGAACCACAGGGTTAGTCACACAGGGTATTGTGCCAAAGGAGGGATGGGACACAGGTTGAGCTGGTGGTGGAAGGCTTTGTCCCTGTGAGGGCACAGGAGCATGCAGTGCTGGAGGCTGGGAGATGATATGGGAAAGAGCAGGAAATGTATGTGCCTGAGGCAAAGCATTCACATGGGCTGGAGGCATCCTACATCGGGATACATTCAAGGTAATAGGAGGCACATGCGAGGGAGGATTTGCATTGAAAGAAGCAGTAGGTTGAGATGCTGCATTCACTGTGGCCGGCAGCACATTGGACTGGAGTGCTGCGTTAAGGGTGCAAGGCAACACCATTTGCTCAGTGGGGGCGCTGAGGTGCTATATTGAAGATAGTACACCGGGAGTGAATGAGGTGGTTGATTGCATTTATCATTCCGACTTGAGTGACCATGTAAAATATTGGGTTGACTTAGTTTGTACTGATTTCCAGGAGGATAAACACAGTGGTTGTGTGGTCAGGCACAATGAGCACAAAGGATTGGGTCCAGTTCACAGTTTATTGCATGGTTTTACAGATCCAGAATTACTGCTGAGTTGAAATGGTGATAGTGGTGACTCTTGATTGGTTGGTTCTAAATAAAGAAAAATAGAAAACACAAACATGCCAAAGATGAATTGTCAATGATCAGAATTACCACCAAAAAAATATGCATGAAAGGAAGTAACCAAAGAATAATCTTACAGTTATAAACAAACAGCCATTTAATTATAATTGTGGTTGCAGGAGTTACATAACAAAAGGGAATAAAGTGAATAAAAGTGGGAATAAAGAAATAAACTTATATTATCCACGCAATCAAACAGAAAATCTCACCAAACAAAAACCCCAGTGTACTGCTACTGACAAAAGGATGAGACCAGCAGATCGCCATCTCTTTTAAGGAGGCGTCAATCTGGCAGGGTGCTTCTCCACTCCATGCTCCATGCAGATTAAAACCCCTTCAGCGCCGCTCTTCACAACAATTACTTTGTTCAATTCAGGTTTGAAAACTTGAATCCTTTTTAAATTAACTACCATGTCCTTAGCTTTGACAATATTCAACTCAAAGTAGAATTCATCAGACCATGACACATTGTCACATTATATTTTAATTTCACAAAACACTGTCACAATCATTTTGGAATTAAGAAGCAGTGCATTGCACAACAGCACATTGATTAGTCTCATATCCAAATTTACAAGTGGTGTGGGCAATAACACAGCAGCTCTTACTACATGAAGAACCACTGTTTTCAGGGGATCACTAGCATATAATATTATGAATATGGGAATTACTATTTGCAAGATCAATAAACAGGAATGTTCATAGCAAAGTAAAGTATCCAAAGTAATATCTAAAGTAATTAATTACCATGACTTCATTTCTACATGGAAAAGCAGTGGTTCTGTGGTGGCAGTGAGAGAAACAGTGACCTCTGTAAGGCATCATTAATACAAGATACAGGTCCTGGCTCTCTAGTGAACTACAGCAAGACAGAGGTCAAGCTGAGGTCCCCGTCAATCTCCAGGATGTCAACCTGTTGGAGGGGGGTGTGGCGGTGTTTGTAGTCATGTGTCTGATTCCCGTTGACCACAATCCTGAACATGTCAGCCTCACAGCAAATGGTCAGCTGAAACGAAAATGGAAGTTACAGTCATCCACTTTGACTCCATGTAGGTTATTGTGAAACTAACTTATATATATAATATATAATATTTATTGTACAATAGATCAGTACACTGGTGATGTATGATATCTGATAGAGACATGCCATTTGGAAATTATATTGTTGGTGGTATTGGTGGTGGCTTATGACCCTGATAGGCCAGATGGTGGTGTCATAAACAAATTAAAACAGTCAATACACATAAGAGGCCATAACTCCCACACAGTAAGTCCGGTTTACACCAAACTTGGTATATATACATATGCAGCCAGATGTGCTCTACAACATTGCCCCCGAGACCACCCCTGCTCACCATATTGAATTTTCTGCACTTGTGACTTTTTGGAAATACACATTTTTGACACCTCCTCCTTCACCACTGGTCCAATTGGCAATTTGCAGAAACCATCTTTGGAAATCTCTACGCTCTTAGCTCAAGCAACAGAGTGTCCAAACACACAGATTGCTCTCCCAATGCAATCTTAGTGAATCTAGACCTGAATATCGGCACAAAATATTGGCTATTGGCAACTTCAATTCCAAAATACCTTTGTCAGTATTGGCCTTCAAAATAACCTATCAACTCAGGATGTTAGTAATGTATTTGTATTTGTACCGTGAATGGCTGTCCCCGGTAGAAGGGCATTCCTCCAGAGCGCTCCTCACTCCCCCACTGCTCCCTCAGCTTGGTGTTTCGCACCACCGTGTTCTCAGAGAAACGTGGGTTGTAATGCAGAGCGATGCCAGAGTGAAAGCTTAAATTCACATGGAACCTGAGAGTAAAAACATTAGAACATGACATTGGGCCTCAGGAATGAATGTTGTCTTATGTTTCTCTTAAATGTGTTCTTTAGAAACGCAGTAAGTACAAAAATCCACAGTCAGATTCAGGAAATGTGCGTGGGCCTCCAATTCTGTTCTTGCACACAAAAGTCTTTTGATGAATCACACATCATCTTAAAGTGTAACTAAACCCCACCCAAATCTGTGGTGTAGCCTGACACCTAATGGTGAAAAGCAGGGTACTGAACTGGTCGTCTGCTATTGGCTGGTCTTTGTGCCAGGTGATGTCACCTTTATTTGGGATTTAGGTACTTTTTTTAAATTGGAAGCACGCGCCCGACAATCTGCAAGTGGCATAAGTAAACACCCCAGTAAGCCCATATAAGGTCAGTAGAATTCAGTACTGTATGAACACAAACAGGTACACAGACAAAAATAGACAAATAAACTTACAGAGCTCCAAGCAACATACTGTTGGATCAAGTATGAGGAGCTGCAATACAAACTATAGTGGATTCCCTTATGTTTTTAGGAGAGGAGTATTTTTGATAACATAATGGTTGAAGAAGACAAATGTATTCACAAAATCATTATTTCAGTCTGCAAATGTCTTTGGCTCCACATTACACACGGTTTCATTATGTACTGTCGCTTTCTATAGGCTATGAAAAAGGTGCATCTCCAAAATGTCTCTCATTTGTGACCCTAATAAACCTCTATCAGTGCAAATATTTCTGCTGGTCTGCATTGTTTTTTCTGTCATTCACTTCATTGTATTTTTGTCCTATTCTTATTTCTCCCTGTTATGTTTTTATTCATCTTAATGTATCCTAGGTACACAGTCCTCAGTCCTGAGGTGTGCACCTATTTTACATTATTTTTACAAGATGTGCATAAGTATACCGCATGCAACGTAAAATGTAACAAGGAAATCAATTAATAATGAATCCAGACCTTGAGGCATTGGGACTAACTATCCCCTGGATAATGATGGTCCTGCCGGAGTGAAGTCCACCACTGATTACACCCTTGTAGGGAACAGCCTGTATACAAATATTAGAGAAAATTAATAACAATTATCTAGAAACTAAGAGAGCAGTGCTATATGAACACATTCGTAATTCTTCCTTGTAGTGATCTGGGATTTAACATTAGTGTCAAGATAAAAACCATGTCCAGACGACATAGCTATTACCTCTTAATTCATTTGTGATAATTTACTTGGGAGGAAGGAGGCTGCAGCTCAGCTTTAGTTAAACCTCAATGGGCGGAACCAAAGAACCAGAGTTTTTTGCAGTGCAGTTAGCTAACTGGCAAACTTGGATGGAAAAGAAGGAACTGTGATCAAAATAAGATAAAAAGCATGTCCAGACGACATAGCTATTACCTCTTAATTAATTTGTGATAATTCTTTTAGGAGGAAGGAGGCTGCAGCTTGCATGATAAATACCAGCAAAAGGAATTTCGACTGATTCTCGCAGATTGGAGTTTTAGTTCTACAAACATTCCCTGAGGGCAGAGCTGCACTGGAGGCATAGATAATCTTATTGGTTAAACCTCAGTGGGCGGAGCCAAAGAACCAGAGTTTTTATGGTGCAGGTTAGCTAACTGGCAAACTTGAATGTAAAAGAAGGAACTGTGATCAAAATATTTAAAACAACAGAAGTGGCAATGACCTGAGTTCATTCATGGCCATGGCATTCATGATGTTGGAAGGTCAGCAGCTATCTAGCTAACCTAGATCAGTTGCATTGTTTCAGTTAGTAGCAAGAGCACGAGGCTTAAATATTACTAGCTACCGTCTCTCTTACCTCTTATCTTTTTCACTGGGTTTTCAAATGTTACTGTTCTAAAACTGTGGTTCTTTGGCTCCGCCCATTGAGGTTTAACTCAACCAATGACATTATTTCTGCCTCCAGAGCAGCTTTGCCTCCAAGAAATGTTTGTCTAAATACAAGCGCAGATTCTGTGCAGACCCACGCGCCCTCTAGAGGCCATCTGATGAATCGCAGGCTCTGTGCAAACCGTCCATGAGTGAGTGAGTGAGTGAGTGAGTGAGTGAGTGACCTGACGTTGCCACTTTCTGCCCCAGGTAGGCTACTCACAGGCATTACTGGTGGAAATCCTGGATAAGGAAACCCTGGCTGCGGGGGAAAGGCTTGCTGCGGAAGAAACCCAGGCTGAGGAGGAAATGAACATTGTGGAGGGAACTAAATATGAAAAGAGATCTCTTACATTAGTCTCATCTTCAATCTATTTCTCAACCAATCTATCTACTGTCATCTCAGCACAAACATTAAAAAAAAAATCCTGCCAGGTGAAAAAAAGATACAAAATCACCTACATGGTGATTTAATCATTAGACATGGGATTATTTAAAAAACAAAAAAAATAATGTGAGAAAATAATTATTCATCATATTTAATATAATAATATAATTATTTAACTCAGTTGGCATACATAGTTAATTCTAGGGGTCCACTTGCTTTACTTCGCATATATCAAATATGTTTGGTGCCATACTATGTTTTTTTTTTACATTCGGGCTACATCCTTACCATAAAGCTGTTCTGGAAAGCAATGAAGAAAACCTCTACTTTCCCTGCCACTGAGATTGTATCCACCATGTTAAATGGGATACGATGTCTGTAGTCCATCAAGTGGGAGCCATTGACGCTCAACTGTGGAAAGGAAACAAAATTTGTCAAATAAAGTGGGCTTGGACTCAATTTCAACACAATTTGCAGTTTAGGGGGAGAAATAAAACCTACTTGGTAGACGTCATGCCGGACTGTGATCATGAGGCTGAAGCTGGAGCCAGCGGTGAATGGGGAGTTCTGCTTCCTCTCTTCAGACCCCCAGCTGCCATACTGGAAGGTATTGGTAACCACATAACCAGGGTAACTGTCATACCGCGGGTTAATATGGAGAGCAATGTCCGCATTGGCCTTGGACCCACACTGCAAATTAACATGGAACCTAGAGAGAGAGAGAGGGAGAGAGAGAGATCATCCTATACTTTATTAATTGACTGGAACAGCTGAGTTGAATTGTTATTCATTTCATTTTATTATACAGGAAAAATTTTAAATTAACATTACAGATGTTAAAACATGTTACAGTTAGATTGGCCTGACTCAGTTAAAAAACTGTTTTACAGCAGGTTCCTGTTCTGCAGCACATTCATGACAAATCACATTACATTACAAAATAGCAATTACATAAAGCACAAAGGGTAGATAAAGGGTAAAATGTAGGGTAGGTGGCTTGACAAGGGTAGATGTTAGACATGAGACACAGTGAGGGCATAGGATGGGGGTTAATTATGAAGTATGTATGCGTGTGTGCGTGTGTGAATGTATGCGCGTGTATACGAATGTATGTATGTATGTGTATGTATGTAAATTATGTATGTGTTTAATGTGTATTGCAATGGAGTCAGTGGTTGCAGATCTGTCCTGTCAGATGAAGTTAGTATGCATGTTTAAAACGAGAGATGGAGGTTATTGCTCTGATGTGGTGTGGGATTTCATTCCAGGTCTTAGCGTATGGAAAAATGATCTTTGGCCGTAGTTGTTTTGTAAGACGGTATAGGATTAAGTGCATGTGAGATTGATCTTGTGATGTGTTCCTGTCTTGTTATGGTGTATCGTGGGAAGTAGGGCAGTAAGTGTTGGAGGGGAGTGATTGTTTTGGATATGGAAGTAGGTTTTGATAGCCAGATTGGTTGTGTAGTGCTGGAAGGTGAGAGCGTTAGAATGTGAAAGTGCAGTGCAGTGGTGAGTCCAGGCAGGCAGGTTTCCATGTATCTTCTAGGCTCTATTGTACTGTCTTGCTATAAGTTGAATGATTTCCTTTGTAGTGAGGGACCAGATTGGGAGACAGTAAGATATTGTTGAGAGAATGATATTGAATGTTTCTTTATTATAGTATCGCTGATTTTTGCTAAACTACTACCAGACATCTGTTAATCTTTGTAAATTGATATTGTCATGCCAGTGAAGTAGATTTGAATTGAACTGAGACGAAAAGTCAGAGAGAAAGTGAAAGAGGGACCACAAAGAGAGAGACAGACCACTTCCTGTCAGACTGCTGGAAACAATGTGCGTGGGAAGTATAAACCATTGTCTTTGGTATTATTGGTGGTATTCAAGTGAAGCAACCCCATCAACAGGGTTCCTTGGTCATCTTCATGTCACAGACCCCAGAACAGACACTCTTTTGAGCCACTGACCCTGATTTGATCAGGATCTACAGTGTGAACAATTTTGTACACCTTTTTAGTTTTTGCACAATGTGTTGGACTAAAAAATATATATATATATTTTAAATTGAATTATTAGATTTTTTTTGTCCATTTTTCGATTACACTAATTTGAAAATTCTATATATTTTTTCACAACACTGTATAAGGGAAGATTTTAGTTGTTATGTCGTATTGAATTGTAGAACTGTCTACACTATACATGGGGAGATAATAGTGGTGAGAGTGAAACCTTGGACTACAGTAATCATTCATATAGGCTACATTCTCTAATTGGAATAATTTGTAGTGATTTAAATTACAGTGAAATTAAACTATTCCTCATGTTGCTGGGAACCCACTGGAGCCCCTTCAAGGCCCCCTGCTGGCGCATGGACCCCACTTTGAGAAGCTTTTCCCCAAAAAGTGAAAGGGTGCCTGACCTGTCCGCTCCAGGCAGGACTCGTCCAGTAACGGTGATGATCTTCTCATGTTGCAGACCGCCATGCATGGACCCAGTGAACGGGATTTGCTAGAAAAGACACGAGTTTTTCAGGTAATGAGCTTTTTTCAAACTAAACAGTAGAGTCGAGCACAGAGTCAACCCGGATAATGTTGCGCCGAACTGCATACAAAAATCTGTCAATTGAATGCCTCCTTCATTAGCCTATCTACAAATGTAGTACTCGACAGAACATGATGTTTTATGAAGCGGCGTTGTAGACTGGTAAATGTGGCCTAAAAGCGATATACCAAGCAGCGCTTTATTTCAATAAAATCACTATCACCCTCCAATTTTGGTGCAAGAAGATTGCGGCAATAAGGGGAACCAAAACTAAAAGTTGAAAATGTATTCAAATAACTGCTCCTTGGTCTATCGGATGTATGCCGAATAGAAGAATGGATCTTTATCATTCGTAAAAGATCTTAAATAATTGTTCTAAGAGGTTATACCCTTGCCGATAAACAAGGCAGCCGTAAATTGTCCGATTTTTTGAATGGAGTTTGGCTACTCTTTCTCTCCCGCTACACTCGACAGAACGGAATGGAAATCAAACTCCTTAATTTTTATCTCTGAAACGTCCTTAATTTCTCATTACATAAACATTAGTTAACCATTAAAAATAACAACGCTTTAACATTTTTGGTTGGTGGTTCGTGGAGAAATTAAGGGATTTTTCATTTGTGCATGGTTTACAGGGTCATTAATGGGTTATTAATGGAAATCAGAATTTTACATTAAATCATAAAGTAGCCTACGCAGTCAAATCTTATGGGGTGTTTAAGGTGATTTTGATGGGGTCTCCTCCATTAATAACTCCCATGATTCATTTTAAGGGGATTTTGCATGAATTAAGAGGTGAGTTAATGTAGGCTAAATGTAAGGCTATTTTAAGGTAGTCTACTAGTTCGTAGAGAACCCTGACCTGTACCTTCTATCGTCGTGTCTTCATCCTTTATTTTCTCAGAGGAAAAATGACTTCAGATAGCCTACAAAACTTAAAAAATACTTACAGGATTGTGAAACTGCTGATGAAATGCCATTATTCCAAATAGCAGACAGTAGGGTTTGCTGAGCTGCAGGAAGTTTCCTCTTGATGCTCAAAGTTAGCGGTTTCTGCAGATAACAGCTAACCGTTTTATAGGTTTCGATTTCCCACAGTAGCCTATGCAGTGTTTGAATAGTCAATGGACTGATCTAACCCTTCCCCATCAGACCTCTGAAATCTGTCTTGCAGTTTTCCATTATCTAAGTTGCCATTATTGCACTAGTTAGTGGGCTTGCTGCAAGCAAGAACAAAAACAAACTAAACTTAAAAATAAAATAAACTTATTTATTTTTCTCCCCAAAATTTTGGACACTATCTTCTTCATACTTTCATGTAAAAACTTCATTCAAACTTTAAAATGTTCAGCTCTAGTGGAACGAGAGGCTTGTATACAACTTTTTCATATTCTATACTTTTTAAGATATTTAAGTTTTTATCTAATAAGCCCTCAGAGAAAACAATCATTAATGGTAGGAAAATAAAACAAAGGGAATACAGTACTGTAACAGGGAATAAAGTAACACCAGCACACTTGCTCCATGCCACAAAAGTTTAATGGTGACAGAGTTTCGATCCTACTTGGATCTTCGTCAGGTCAAAAAAGTTTGAAAAATAGAAACCACGGCCATATTTATACATCATGCACTCCCATAGGCTGACAAGCTCTATGGTGGCAGGTGTGGTTAACCATCCAAACCGCCCAGGGTCATAAACATCCACAAATACTTAACAAATCAATAAAGTACATAGAGCAAATACATAGAGAAAAAAACAGTAGTACAAAAGCCATACTTCAAAAATATCAAACATACATGTATATCAGATATATAAGCATAATATCACATACAAAATCCCATATATCAGAAAATACTACATAACCTACTTTCAAAAAATGTTTTATATTCAGTTAAGGAAAAAAAAGAAGAAGTCTTACATTCATGTAAGAAGTTGGGTCTTAAACCCTTCTATAAAAAGTCAGCTGGCTCTAATCACAATAAGGAAAAAATAACAATGGAAAACATACAGTACAGGTATGTTTGGCAGGAACTAGAAAAATACCCATATATGTAGGGAGAGCCATCATGATACTACCACCATTTTTGTTTTCTATTTTAGAGAAAATGTTTGATCTCATACTCTTGGTTCAGACCTCTAGGTGTGAGAGTCTGGAGAGTGAAAATGTAAAAACTTTATGCTGGTCCTGGGTACGGATGCAGCTCCTGTGCTCTGCTATCCTGGTTTTTAGCGCTCTTTGTGTTTTTCCTACATATTGTTTTAACTCCCATTTACTCTATTCTGATATATATGTTCTACGCTGTAAAGAATTTCACTGTAAAATAACTGTAAAATACTGGCAGCAGAGATGCCAGCATCTTACTGTTATTTTACAGTGCATCTACTGTAATTTCTCTTAACAGTATATTACTGTATATTGGATTACATGTGACAGTATATGACAGTAGTTTTACGTTAATTTTGCAGTATATGCCAGTATGTTACTGTTTATTTACAAAGGGTAATAAAATCTGCTACTTTTGCATTTAATTCCTATAAATCCCCATAAATTAAAAAAAAAAAAAAGTAGAAAACACAAGAGAATTCACATTCAATAAAATATTACTGTAGTTTATTACAAGTCCTCAACCATTTGTATAGCTGACTTTGTAAGACTAATAATATTTGGAACATTTGTATTATAAAACTGACAAAGTACTGCATTACCATATTTGGAAGAAACTGTCTCCAATAAAATCCTTAATGACAGTCTTTACTGAACTCATGAGCACAACCTCAGACACTGAATTAAGATATCATCAAGAACAGTGTAACGGAACTGCATCACAGTCTAGCTTGGAAACAAGTCTTATGCACATGTAAATGTGAACCGCATGGCAGTGAAAGTGAAAGGGAGAAAGAGAAGAGAGGGAGAAAGAGAGCAAACAGTGAGAGAGGACTTGACTGCAGCGTTTGGCTGGCATCCTCAATCACCGATGATGAGTGCCTGTAAAACAAACAAACAACAACAAAATTGAGCAACACAATGTCACTGGTAAAATATAAAAATATGAAACAGACTAATGGAGGGAGTGAAAGGTAAACATAAGTATGAGGGGAGAGGAAGGGGCCAGAGCAAAAACAGTGTTCAAGAGAGAGACAGAAAATGGTTACAGACAGGACAAAAAGTACAAAGAAGAGAGAACAGTAAGAGACAATGTTGCTCCTGGGAATAACACACTGACACACCTCACTTCTCCATCTGCTGAGAGCAGAGCCGGTCCTGACCCACCTGGGGCCCTAAGCAAAATTCTGCTAAGGGGCCCTCCTACCTGACCCGTGAGCCATGTAAACCATTTGCCATTGCCGCACAGTCACACCTGACACCCCAGTGCTCCCACTACAATCCAACAATTAAGCATAGCACCTGTAAATTATAGATAACAATAGCCTACTATTATTAATTTTATCAGCTGCATCAGGCCCATTCAAACTGGCTCCCCCAGATTTCCTTTTATACATTTTCAAATTTAAAATACTATTTATACTATGGCTTGGCTGAATACTTGATGGTTATTATTTACTGAGAAATGTGCATCCATATTGCCCAGTATGCCCAGCTAATCAACATTTTAAATTCAATATTTAATCAATAGTCAATGTCAATCCATTGCTTTCCATCTTGCATTAGTCCAGATTTGTAACTAAACCTTGACTGGGAGACTAGATAATCATTGTCGTGTTTTAAAATTATGTGTGCCTATGAGGAGTGCCATCACGCCCATATACTGTCTGGACTGGACTGGTCCCCACAGAGGCTGCTGCTGGAAAGCGCAAGTTTCATTTTGTGCCCGCGCATATGAACACATGTTCACGCGCGATGCGGTTATCTTTTCTGAGCAGCAGTCTATAAACACCGTTGCCCGTTGACGTTTATCAAATGGAATAAATAGTTGTATTTCACTCTCACTTTTGTCAGGCACAAAGTCACAGAACAGCCCTGGAAGTGGCTGGCAAGCAAGCAAGACACAGACAGACCAAGAGATGCACTGCAGCTGGGTTAGCAAGACACACAGACTAGAGAGAGACGCACTGCAAGCTAGCACATCAACTTAACCTTACTGTTATTTGCCGACATCAAACTTGGAGAGGAGAGAACACAAGTTTACCTGATTGCTGTTCCCGCAATTCACTCTCATTTCACTCTCTTTTCGTGACCAGAAGGATAGTTCTGCTTCATCCTCTCATCGAAGTTGTAAACATTGACACACGCTTTGACACAAGGGGGAGGCGGGGCCCTTGTGTAATTTGCGGGGCCCTACGCAACTTGCGTAGTGAGCGTATAGGGCCGCCCGGCTCTGGCTGAGAGAGACACTTTGCCGATTCCAGGTCGCCACTCGCTTTTGAAAATCTTCCCTCCTTCCCGTTTGCGGTTGTACAGTCGGCTCTATAATAGCACAAGTAAACACAAGTATAACGTTATCTCCTCGCTTGGTTGAACTCCGTGTGGACTGCTCTCATACTGAAGCTGTGCTGTCCAAAGTCAAGCTCAGGAACAGCCAGTCATGTGTCACTCAAAAATGAGTATGGCAGTTTCATTAATAAAAAAAAAGTGTTACCATCAAAACAGAAACATTAGCCTACAATCATCAGTATGATGTCGATGGATAGTGACTGGACTTGTAAAGGGATGATAGCGCATATTTCCACATCTTGACAGAAAATACAGTTATATGCTGATAAATTACAGTTATCTACTGTTATTGGTTAACCGACCGCATTAACTGTTAATTTACATGTGAGGATGAATATTTAACAGTATTTTACAATTATTATCAAATACAGTAAGATACTGTTGTAAATCCACAGTAAATTTACAGCAATTCATTACAGTGTAGATAATATAGTTGAACAATATGCACTGTCGAAATTGTATATGAATGGTATAACATGCACTTTTAGTCTCAACTACTGAAGCCTAAGGAATTTTATATTAATAATTATGAAAATGCCTATTCATTTGATTGTCTGTTCCTGTCGTTCTTGGTGGTCTTTCATTTTCAACCGCTTGGTGCTGTGCGTAAGCATGGTCAGAGCTGTGCTTAAATTTACGCACGTTCTCAAGCATAAGTACAAATTGATAAATCCGACTCTTTGCTTAGAAATGGTCGTACGCATGGTTTACACACATATTTGTACTTACGCACTCTTGATAAATGAGGGCCCTGGTTTTTAGTGCTCTTTGTGTTTTTCCTACATATGCCAAACCACATGGGCATTTTATAAGGTAGATTACATTTCTTGTAGAACGATTTTTTGTATTTTATTTAATTTATTTAAAAGGGTCCCCACAGAGGCTGCTGCTGGAAAGCGCAAGTTTCATTTTGTGCCCGCGCATATGAACACATGTTCATGCGCGATGCGGTTATCTTTTCTGAGCAGCAGTCTATAAACATCGTTGCCCGTTGGCGTTTATCAAATGGAATAAATAGTTGTATTTCACTCTCACTTTTGTCAGGCACAAAGTCACAGAACAGCCCTGGAAGTGGCTGCAAGCAAGACACAGACAGACCAAGAGATGCACTGCAGCTGGGTTAGCAAGACAGCCAGACTAGAGAGAGATGCACTGCAAGCTACTGAATATTTTAAAAAACACCTCGGACCATTATTTGGTGGAGGTTTTTCTTTTTTGATAAGGCACTCTCCCTGTGTGACATTGCTGAACCTGTCTCGGGCAGCATTTACCCAACTTTCATTATACCCTCTTTCCTTGATCTATATTGTAATTCATCTGCTTGTTTCCCATAGTCCCATAGTCAATTTGTGGTTTGGCATATGTAGGAAAAACACAAAGAGCACTAAAAACCAGGATAGCAGAGCACAGGAGCTGCATCCGTACCCAGGACCAGCGTAACCCAGTGGCAGTGCATTTCAGAGAGGCAAATCACCCAGTGGCCTCTCTCAGATACATTGGCATCGAGCACGTTAGAACCCCGAGAAGAGGAGGTGATCTAAATACCCTCTTACTCCAAAGAGAACGTTTTTACATTTTCCCATATCCCGATATGGGATTTTTACGTCTGATACCGATGTCGATAATGAGGGGTAAAAATTTCAGATTTCCAATATATCTGCCGATATATATATAATTATTTTTTTTATCATGTAAATCAGACAAATCATCCACTGGAGGCAGAATTTGTTTTACTTACAATAAACTTCTATTAAAGGGGGGGGGGTATCCTAGGATGTGGCAATTCTTAGTATTTCTGGTGATTTGGGTACTTGGAGGTGTGAAGTAATCACAGTAAAGAAATTGAATCATGTTACTATGCTGTTTCCCCATGGTCACCAACTATAAATGCCCCCTTGTACAAGCCAGTCAGATTTTGCTCCAGTGTCTATGTAGACATTGGACTGTCTGAAATCGACCAATCAGGGCTAAGAGGAAGGTGGGCCTTCCAGAATGGCCAGCCAATCAGAGCAGTAGCTCATTAGCATAAGTAGCTGCTTATGTAAAACAACCTACCAACCTTTTCTTGTAGGAAACAAACACTGGGAAGGGAATAGCTAAAGCTATAACTAAATGATTTTTACTGAAAAAAACATAACAGATGTATTTTATAGACACCAGGTAATTATATAAAATTGCTGAAAAAGCAAATGATACCCTTCCTTTAATTTAACATTATATAACATCATACATAGAACCAGGGCCGTAGCCAGGGTTTAGAAATTAGTGAGGTCCAGAATTTTTTCTTTTAATGGAGCTTATTTACTGCATTTCTGGACGAGCAAAATTCATACCAAAATGACACCTAGAAACACAACCCAAGCTATACTCTATACACAAACCCATTTTCTATAATTAAATACATACAGAGGGACCTGTTGGCAAAAGTAAGATACATAATCGGCGGGGGGTCTGGTGGTCCTCCCCCAGAAAAAAAATAGTAATTTAAAACAAATTTCCTGCATTTCTACACCACCTAACCTCTTGGATTAAATCAAGAAACAGCAACCCTGTATAATGTTAACCAAAAATGTTAAATTATGTTATATTACTAGATTTCAACATTGAGGTATACTTACATGATTTTGCATAGGCATACTAACCTAAAAACCTATTATTATCGCGAGACGGTTTCAGAGCGACAGAGACACAGTGCGTCCCCCTAACCATAGCAACTCACTCTCACTCCTGCCTGGTGCGCATGGCGCGAGAGGAGAGGGAGAGACGCAGACGAGCCACTGACTGAGATTACTCTAAGCACCATGCATGGGAATAAATTACAATATAATAGATTTGTGTATTTTTATGGTCTGAATAACTCGCTGCTGCACGGTGCTGCTCTGTCTTGTCTGTCCTGCTGTCAGTGTCTCTTTTTGCGCCGCAACGTTATCAGTTATGAATTTGTTTTTCACGGCGTGAGAAAATAGACTTGTGGCGTGAGAGCGTGTGAAAAGTGTCAGTTGCGTGAGTCTCACGGTCAATGCGTGAGAGTTGGCAGCCCTGCTTACCGCACACAGTAGGCTGCCTGGTCGATGCACAGATAGGGGAGAGACACTCACCTCGGCCGGGTGTCGCAATGTGTCGCCACTTCCTGTATCCGTCGTTTCAAATTAAAAGCCCTCTAGCGTTTCATACACGGTCAAACCATATACTAGGTTTTGACCTAGTCTTGTTTTAGGAAGGTCCAGACCTCGGTGACCTCATAGCTGGCTATGGTCATGCATAGAACCAGGGTTCCCACTAGACATTTTTTTTTACCAGCCAAAAAGGTCGGTAAGAGTAAATTTAAATAGCAATAAACAATACAAACCAAATGCAAAGATCCAACAAATGCATTTTAATAACAGTCAGGCCAAACAGGCTGTCAGATCTGATGGAAGAATCTTGCTGCATTCAGGCGCACCTCATAAGCTCGTCAGTCCAAATTTAACAATCGTAATTACAACTCATTGTGTATTCATGTAGCCTATCTTTAAGTGAGAAATTACAAAATGGACCCCGACATAATAAAAGCTGTTTTTGCTGACACTTTTAGAAACAAAGCTTGGCTACTTTGTGCTGCCACAATAGAAGAAGAGAATATTCCCATCAGCTTTATAACTTATGTTTTAATAATAAATAGTTGGCTAAAAATGTTTGTATATACGTGACACCTAAATGTTCAACAAAGAGTGAGAACGCCACATCTTGGCATCTTGGCTATTATGTAAAATTCAACTTTCAGCAATATTTCTGACAGCATTTGAAGGCAGCATCTGCTTGCTACAGTTGTGACTGTGTGGCGATGTAAAAGTGGATAAAATGTAGAAGATAATGAAGTAAATAATGGACTTCTGGACTCGTTTCACTTCAGAGCACTGGGATTATGCCGTTTGGAGTAATCTTATGGTCATTGTTGTCCTTTTCGGAGCCATCTTTACACAGAGAATTAGTACCGACATAAAGCTAAAAGTACAAATTCTGAATGTCTGAGAAATGTCTGTACAAATTGAATGGTGTGAGGAAACTGAGGGGATCATACTGGCTGGCTAGGACTCTTGACACATTCCAAACAGTCAGAACCTTGTACTCCACTGGCCAATACCAGTAACCAAGGGTATCTGTGGCACAATGCCAGATCAGACCAAGAGCGGTGTGGTCTTCGTTAAGCCAGAGCTCTGAGGAGGGCAGACCGTGCCTCTGGTGGCAAGTGCTGGATGATAGTAGGACAGTTGCTGGTCCACTGGCGAATTTCAAATCCACCTAGGGCAAGAAAGGAGCGCATCAGGTCCAAGAGGCTCTTCCCGAGCAGTAGGTAGGCTCTGTAGACAATTGTCTACATAGAACAACTGCAGCACAGATTGCAGGATGTCTTTGTTCCCTGGTTGGTGTTCTTGGGCATGATGCTGCACTGCATATATCGCACAACAGGGGCTGCGAGTAGTTCTAAACAGTAAAACCTGCCACTCATAGACATCCGCAGGTTCCTCTCTCCTCATGCCTCTCCACAAAAAGCGGAGCAGAAGTCTGATCTAGTGAAACATAGATTTGATAACGCCACTGATGGCAAAGGCATACTGCCGGAAGTGCAGAAGAACACCGATCAGGGACGGACCAAGCGTGGCACCAGGAAGAAGGTAGTCATTTAGACTGTGACCTTGTAACTTATAGGAACAGTTAAAGACAATTCGATGTTTATCATTGTGTTCCACTAGATGATGGGGTATGTACCAGGACTGGATGGACTGATTTTCTTCCTGAGGGGTGAGGCGTTTGACATATCCAGCATCTACCGACTTCAGTATCTCATGGTTGTAAATTGCAGCACGTTCTGGGTTGCGGGCTAGCTGTCACTCTGTGTGGTGAAGAGAGGCCATTACTGTGACCTTGGGGGCTTGGAGTTTGGGGGCTGTCTGTAAGATTCAAGACAGGCTACTGCTTCTTGGCCCTGCTTGGATCGTGTTGTAGACTTATTACTCTGGTATGGGAGCACATCAATTTGCCAGAGATTCTCCACATCCCGACAGAGATCTGACTGGACGGAGCAACTCTCCAGGAACAGGGTCTGGATTTCAGTGTCTGTCAGGATCAGAAGCAGTGTGTTCTGTGGAATCTGCAGGGAGCAGTGTGGGTCCTTGAAGGGTCCACCCTAAGCCGGTGTGAGTAGCGGTAGGACCATTTTCAGGACCTAGACGGACCCTCTTAATAGGGCAGAGAAGGTGAAGATTGTCTGACCCAATGAGTAAGACAGGCTGGACTCGAAAGGCTGAATGGGCAGACCCTGAAGGTGTTTGAAATGGCGGAGAACCTCAGCAGGTTAGCTCTGTTCAGCCAGATCAAGCTGGCTGGAGGTAAAGGTGGCCTTGATAAGGAACCTTTTCTGGTGATTAGAGGCAGAAGCGATGTTAAAGGTCACTTTGGTCCCTTCAAAGGTTTCAGACTGCCATTTCGTTTAAGGAGGCGTCAATCTGGCAGGGTGCATGGCGGGCTTCTCTGCTCCATGCAGATTAACCCCTTCAGCGCCGCTCTTCACAACAATTACAGTGGGTTTGGAAACTTGAATCCTTTTGAAATTAACTACCATGTCCTTAGTTTTGACAATATTCAACTCAAAGTAGAATTCATCACACCATGACACATTGTCACATTATATTTTAATTTCACAAAACACTGTCACAATATATAAATCATTTTGGAATTAAGAAGCAGTGCATCGTATCGTGATGATATAAAGATATTTTAATATCGTGACACACATTTCTGCTCTCTGAATTGATGATGACAAGCAAATTTTACTTAAAAACTCTCATAAAATGAGGTATGGTAGGAATATTATTTGAATATTTCTGTTTTGTTTGACATCACACCTAACATTACCATTCGGTTCAATGAGATGAACATTCATTTGATTATTTAACGTGATTTTGCATACATGAACCATATTGTGATATATATTGATATTGAGAAAAATCCTTATGATTATCATGATATTGATTTCAACCATATCGCCCAGCCCTAGCTCCTACTACATGAAGAACCACTGTTTTCAGGGGATCACTAGCATATACTATTATGAAGATGGGAATTACTATTTGCAAGCTTGACCTCTGTAAGGCATCATTAATACAAGATGCAGGTCCTGGATCTCTAATGAACTACAGCAAGACAGAGGTCAAGCTGACGTCCCCGCTAATCTCCAGGGTGTCAACCTGTTGGAGGGGGGTGTAGCGGTGTTTGTAGTCATGTGTCTGATCCCCGTTGACCACAATCCTGAACATGTCAGCCTCACAGCAAATGATCAGCTGAAAAGAAAAAGGAAGTTACAGTCACCCACTTTGACTCCATGCAGGTTACTGTGAAACTAACTGGCATATTCATTGTACAATTGATCAATATTTTACTGGTCAAGTATCATACATGATAGAGTCATGCCATTTGGCAAAATTATATTGTTGGTGGCTTATGATCCTGATGGGCCAGATGGTGGTGTCATAAACAAATGAAAACAGTCAATACACATAAAAGGCCATAACTCCCACACCGCAAGTCTGATTTACACCAAACTTGGTATATATACATATGCAGCCAGATGTGCTCTACAACATTGCCCCCGGGACCACCCCTGCTCACCATTTTGAATTTTCTGCACTTTTGACTTTTTGGAAATACACATTTTTGACACCTCCTCCTTCACCACTGGTCCAATTGGCAATTTGCAGAAACCATATTTGGAAATCTCTACGCTCTTAGCTCAAGCAGCGGAGGTCCAAACACACACATTGCTCTCACAACGCAATCTCAGTGAATCTAGACCTGAATATTGGCACAAAATATTGGCTATTGGCAACTTCAATCTGTCAGTATTGGCCTTCAAAATAACCTATCAACTCAGGATGTTAGTAATGTATTTGTACCGTGAATGGTTGTCCCCGGTGGAAGGGCATTCCTCCAGAGCGCTCCTCACTCCCCAACTGCTCACCCACCCTGGTGTTTCGAACCACAGTGTTCTCATGGAAACGTGTGGGTTGTAATGCAGAGCAGTGCCATTGTGAAAGTCTAAATTCACATGGAACCTGAGAGTAAAAACAGAGGAAAAGTGAGAGTAGAACATGCCATTGGGCCTCAGGAATTAATGTTTTATGTTCCTCTTAAATGTGTTCTTTAGAAATGCCGTAAGAGAAAATTGCAAAAATCCACACTCAGATTCAGGAAACATGCACAGGCCTCTAATTCTGTTCTTGCACACAAAAGTCTATCGCTGAATCACACATCATCTTAAATTGGAAGCACATGCCTGACAATCTGCAAGTGGCATAAGTAAACGTCCCAGTAAGCCCATATAAGGTCAGCAGAATTCAGTACTGAATGAACACCAACAAACCTAGACATTGCATTTGTCAGGTAGACAGACAAAAATAGACAAACTTACAGAGCTCCAAACAACATACTGTTGGATCAAGTATGAGGAGCTGCGATGGTAAGATGCAATACAAACTATAGATTCCTAGAGTGGATTCCCTTATGTTTTTAGGAGAGTAGTATTTTTGGTAACGTAATGGTTGAAGAAAACTAAAACAAATGTATTCACCATATCATTATTTCAGTCTGCAAATGTCTTTGGCTCCAAATTACACACGGTTTTATGTGTTTCATGATGTACTGTCACTTTCTATAGGCTATGAAACTGGTGCATCTCCAAAATGTCTCTCATTTGTGACCCTAATAAACCTCTATCAGTGCAAATATTTCTGCTGGTCTGCATTGTTTTTTCTGTCATTCACTTCATTGTATTTTTGTCCTATTCTTATTTCTCCCTGTTATTATGTTTTTATTCATCTTAATGTATCCTAGGTACACAGTCCTCAGTCCTGAGGTGTGCACCTATTTTAAATTATTTTTACAAGATGTGCATAAGTATACCGCATGCAACGTAAAATGTAACAAGGAAATCAATTAATAATGAATCCAGACCTTGAGGCATTGGGACTAACTATCCCCTGGATAATGATGGTCCTGCCGGGGTGAAGTCCACCACTGATTACACCCTTGTAGGGAACAGTCTGTATACAAATATTAGAGGAAATTATTAACAATTATCTAGAAACTAAGAGAGCAGTGCTATATGAACACATTCTTAATTCTTCCTTGTAGTGATCTGGGATTTAACATTAGTGTCAAGATAAAAACCATGTCCAGACGACATAGCTATTACCTCTTAATTAATTTGTGATAATTTACTTGGGAGGAAGGAGGCTGCAGCTCAGCTTTAGTTAAACCTCAATGTGCGGAGCCAAAGAACCAGAGTTTTTTGTGGTGCAGTTAGCTAACTTGGATGGAAAAGAAGGAACTGTGATCAAAATATTTATAATAATAGAAGTGGCAAAGACTTTTTCATTTTTTTCATTTTTTCATTCATTCATGACTATGGCATTCATGATGTTAGAAAGTCAGCAGCTAGCTAACTAACCTAGATCGCTACAGGCTAGTATGGCTAGTTTAAACTTGGTAGGTCAGCTAGGCTAACTAGCTAACCTATATCAGTTGCATTGTTTCAGTTAGTAGCAAGAGCACAAGGCTTAAATATCATTAGCTACCTTCTAGCTTTAGCTAAAACTGTGATTCTTTGGCTCCGCCCATTGAGGTTTAACTCAACCAATGAGATTATTTCTGCCTCCAGAGCAGCTCTGCCTCCAAGAAACGTTTGTATAAATAAAACACCAATCTGCCAGATACTCACAGGCATTGCTGGTGGAAACCCTGGATAAGGAAACCCTGGCTGCAGGGGAAAGGCTGGCTGCAGGGGAAAGAGTTGCAGCGGAAGAAACCCAGGCTGAGGAGGAAATGAACATTGTAGAGGAGCAAATATGAAAAGAAATCTCTTACATTAGTCTCATCTTCAATCTATTTCTCAACAAATCTGTCTTCTGGGAATTGTCATCTTATCTTAAAAAAATCTTGCCAGGTGAAAAAAAGATACAAAATCACTACATGGTGATTTAATCATTAGGTATGGGCTTATTTAAAACAATATTGTCCGAAAATAATTATTCAACATATTCAACATAATAATAACATAAACATTTAACTCAGTTGGCATACATAGTTAATGCTATGATCAATTTGCTTTATACTAGAACTTCACATATATTAAATATATTTGGTGCCATGCTATGTGTTTTTTTTTTTTACATGCAGTTGGGCTACATCCTCACCATAAAGCTGCTCTGGATGGTGAAAACCTCGACTTTTCCTCCCACTGAGATTGTATCCACCGTATTAAATGGAATACGATGTTTGTAGTCCATCAAGTGGCAGCCATTGACAGTCAACTGTGGAGAGGAAATAAAATTTGTCAAACAAACTGGGCTCGGATTCAATTTCAACACATTTGTAGTTTAGGGGGAGAAATTAAACTTACTTCAATCATGGCTCTCTAGAGTGTAATATTACTCTTAAATAATATAAACTACGAAGCGATAGTCATTTGTGAATTCAAGTTGATATTAGTTGAATCCAACCATCCTACAGTATATAGCAATAAAGAGAAATACTGCATGCTGCTAGAGTAACCTATATAAGTTACAGTATTTTTATCTGTAGATTGCTGATTTCCCATGTGTAATAAATCCCAACACTGACCAGCACCGCTGACCATAGCAGTAGAGTTTGACCGATATGGGTTTTTGAAGGCAGGCAGACGCTGATCGCTGATATTTTCTGCCGATATTCAATATCTTTAAATTTGACCATATTCAATGTTTCCGTCAGAATTGTATTCTTGTTAAGGTTGCATTTAGATCATGGGACACTAAAACTCTCCATTGAAACCCAGGATGATTTCTGCGAAACTACTACCAGACATCTGTTAATCTTTGTAATATCACCTGAATTGATACTGTATTGCCTTGGCAACATAAGCTACTTTTCTGTCATGCCAATGAAGCAGATTTGAACTGAACTGAGAGGAAAGTCAGAGAGAAAGTTAAAGAGGGACCACAAAGAGAGAGACAGACCACTTCCTGTCAGATTGCTGAAAACAATGGGCCTGGGAAGTAAAAGACATTATCTTTGGTATTAATAGTAATCCTTACATGTTATTCAAGTAAAACCAGCCCTGCAGTTTTCCTTGGTCATTTTCATGTCACAGACCCCAGAATAGACACTCATTTGTGCCATTGACCCCGATTTGATCAGGATCTACAGTGTGAAAAATGTTGTACCCCCCCTTTAGTTTTTGCACAATGTGTTGGACTACAAAATTATTATTTTTTTTAAATTAAATGATTTGATTTTTTTGTCCAAAACCCATACAATGTTTTCTATTACACTAAAGTAATGAGAAAATTGTAGATATTTTTATGAAGTTAGAGAATTCAAATGAATAGGGTTTGCAAACGTAAGTACACCCCTTGAGCTAAACTGTGTCACTGACAAATATTTGATCAACATTTCATATTATGCTGATGACATATTCAGATTGTAGCTATAGCTTTTGAACATTTGCCATTCAAAATTGTAGTTATTCTGTCTTTTTAGCCAACAAAAGCTGACAACAGTAGTATAGTGGGGAAGGTGAGGTTCACTTATGGGTGGCATTAGGGTCCAGGTCTTCATGTTTCAAAGAATGGCAAATAATGTTCAAAACCTAGAAGCACAATCTCAAGTGACACAGTTTAGCTCAAGGGGTGTACTTAATGTTTGCAAACCCTATTAAAATTTTCTAACTTCATAAAAATATATAGAATTTTCTCATTACGTTAGTGTAATAGAAAACATTGTATTGGTCTCAGACAAAGAAAATCAAATAATTTCATTTTAAAAATAATTTTGTAGGCCAAACAAAACTCAAGAAGTGTACAAACTTTTTCACAACACTGTATAAGGGAAGATTTTAGTTGCTGATTTAGTACTGAATTGTAGAACTGTCTGCACTGTTCATGGGGAGATAATAGTGGTGAGAGTGAAACCTTGGATTACAATTGTCATTCATATACATTCTCTAAATGGTATAATTTGTTGTGAATTAAATTACAGTGAAATTAAACTTCAGTTCAACTTTATTTTACCAGGATAGTCCGCTCAGTAATTACACTGGTTTCCAGGGAGTCCCGGGTACATATACTAAAACGAGACAAAACAACAGTTAAAAACAATTCCTCATGTTGCTGGGAACCCACTGGAGCCCCTTCAAGGCCCCCTGCTGGCACATGGACCCCACTTTGAGAACCATTTCCCCAAAAAGTGAAAGGATGCCTGACCTGTCCGCTCCAGGCAGGACTCGGCCAGTAACAATTATGATCTTCCCATCTTGCAGACCGCCGGTGATAGCCCCATCGAACGGGATTTGCTAGAAAGGACACAGGAGTTTTTCAGGTAATGAGCTTTTTTCATACTAGAGTCGAGTACATTGAGTCGAGCACACCCTTACACAACCCCAATACTGTTGCGCCAAACTTCATACAAAAATCTGTCAATTGAATGCCTCCTTCTTTAGCCTACCTACAAATGTACCTGGTAGAACATGATGTAGGCTAAGGCCTTTTATGAAGCGGCGTTGTCGACTGGTAAAAGTGGCCTAAAAGCAATCAGCGCTTTATTTCAACCCGGTCTCACGGCAGTTCGTGAAATAGTCACGAAATTTAATCTATTGATTCGTGTACATGGACACGATTTTTCCATTTTTTTCATGACACTCAGCACGACTTTCAAACTAATGTATTTCAATTGGAAGTATCTTTCGTGCCTGCAACACGTTTTCTTTTCTGTCAGTCGGGACTTAGGAAGTAGTGTGACATTGAAATGAAACAGTGGCGGATGAGCGTTTACGCTTGCCCTCAAAGTACATTTCAACCATAAGCCACATTTAAATTTTTAACGAATGTTTTTTTTATTTAACCATGACCAAACCATTTCCCTAACCATAACCGTAACACAAGTAGTTATATTTGCCAAAACGTATGTTTTCAAATTAATGGTGGAGGAACGTAATTCAGGTCGTGGTGGAGACAAGTTTTTTAGGTCGTGTTCATTTCACGAAAAAAATTGCAAAATCGTGTCCATGTACACGAATCAATAGATTACATTTTCGTGACTATTTCGTGACTGCCGTGAGACTGTGTTGTTTATTTCTATAAAATCACTATTGCCCTCCACTTTTGGTGCACGAAGATTGTGGAAATAACAGATGAACCAATACTTAAAGTTGAAAATGTATTGAAATAACTCCTTCTTGGTGTATTGGATGTATGCCGAGTAGAAGAATGGATCTTTACGATTCGTCAAAAATCATAATTGTTCTGCAAGGTTACACCTTTGCCGACAAGCAAGGCAGCCGTAAATTGTCCCAATTTTGAGTGTAGTTTGGCTACGCTCCCTCCCGCTACACTCGAGAGAAGGGAACGGAAACCAAACCCCTTAATTTTATCTCTGAAACGTCCTAATTTCTCATTACATAAACATTGATTATCCATTAAAAATAACAAAGCAAAAAAAAAAGTAAGGTTAGTATCATGGGTTTTTAAGGGATTTACTCATGGGTTGGTTTGTGGAGACACTAGAAATTAAGGGATTTTTCATGCCTTTTGTGCATGGTTTACATGGTTATTAATGGAAAGTTCCTGTCTCTATTTTTTTTTATTTTATTTTTTTCCATTTTTTTTTATTCTATTTTACATTAAATTAGAAAGCAGTCAAAAATTAAGGGGTGTTTAAGGTGGTTTTGATGGGGTCTCCTCCATTAATAACTCCCTTAACTCATTTTAAGGCATGAATTAAGGCGTGAATTAATGTAGGCTAAATGTAAGGTTATTTTAAGATACTAGTTACTAGAACCCTGACCCGCACCTTCTATCGTTGTGTCTTCATCATTTATTTTCTCAGACGAAAAATGACTTCAGATACAAAAATGTAAAAATACTTACAGGGTTGTGAAATAGCTGAAGAAATGCCATTATTCCAAATAGGAGGCAGTAAGGGTTTGCTGAGCTGCAGGAAGTTTCCTCTGGATGCTCAAATTTAGAGGTTTCTGCAGATAGGCTAACCGTTTTATAGGTTTCGATTTCCCGCAGTAGCCTAGACAGTGTTTGAATAGTGAAAAATTGACTGATCTAACCCTTCTCCATCAGACCTCTGAAATTTGTCTTGCAGTTTTCCATTACCTAAATTGCCATTATTGCACTATCTAGTGTGCTTCCGTGCAGCAAGCACACTTTCGTTGTCCAAATATTGGAGAGAAAAAATAAATAAGTTAGACTATCTCCTCCGTCATACTTTCATGTAGAAACTTCATTCAAACTTTAAATGTTCAGCTCATACTGGAATGAGAGGCTTGTATACAACTTTTTCATATTCTACACTTTTTAAGATATTTAAGTTTTTACCGCTAATTAATTCCACATACACAATCATGACAGAATGTTCACAGCAGGTGATGTCATCAACTGCCACAAAACTCATCAACTGCCACAGGCTCAGCTGTGGAGCCACATACACACATATACATCTGTCTCTAACTGACTGAGCTGTCTAACCACTCACCTGTATAACCGACCACCTGTCTAACTGAGCTATCTAACTGCCTGTCAAACTTACTTCCTTTCAAACTGACTGAGCTGTCTAACTGCTGGTCTAAGAAATCACATGTCTAACTGACTAACCTGTCTAACTAGTCAACTATCTAATCACTCGTCTAACTGATCACCTGTCTGACTGACCTGTAGAACTGTCTAACTAATGAACTGTCTAACTAATTACCTGTGTAACTGACTGAGCTAACTACCTGTCTAACTACCTAAAACTTAACTCACTGACCTGTCTAACTTAGGTATTCTTATACTTCCAGCTGCTTGCAGCAAGCCCACGCAGTTTCTCCAGGAACTGTTTTTCTAATTTCATATCTAGTAATCATGACACAATGAAATGCCTGAGAGGTGACGGCATCAATTCAAGTTATCCACAATGAAATCCAGCTGCATTTAAATCACGGATTGAAGCTTTAATAGGCTGGCTGTTAGACTGATATGAGTTTGAAGGTCACTACCGACAGTTTGGGATTGAAGTTGCTGATAGCCAATATTCACTATTTTCAAGTTTCACTGCAGGTTTTACAGACTGTTGAGTAAAATTATCCCACAACACACTGGAATAATTTCTCTGGTCAGACATTTGATATAAAAATGATAATAATAATAAAAACATACTGAGCAGCTGTGGTCAGGGAGCAACCTCCATCAGAGGTGGACCAACCTGACTGACTGATATCTGATTTTCAATAACAGCCCAATATCGGCAAACCAATATCCAACATACCAATATATATATCGGTCTAACCCAGTTTTTAGAGCATTTACTGGCCAGGAGACCAGAGGATGTCAGGGAGGGAAGTAGACCAACTGAGTTGAATTGGAGTTTACTGTATATTGTGATCATCAACCTTACTACTTTGGATACAAAGAATTTGCTACTACAACTATTGGATAATAATATGGATATTGATTACAATAGGTATACCAAATTACATTAATAATACACTATTCACGTTAGGTAATACTTGTGACTGATTCACTTTGTCTAATGCCAGGATTGTAGGGTAATGGTGTAAAACTCCTACTCAAAAGGATGTTGACAAGCAGTTCTGGGAAGTGTGGAGCAGAGGAAAAAAGGCAACAGTCCAAAAGTTTGGTTCAGAGCTCTGGGTTTTGGCTTTATTAGTCATTCAAACTATTTATACTGCACACAGGCTAGTGTCAGCCCGGAAGCACAACAAAGGAAGATGACAATGAACTTACAGACAGCATTTCCCCCAGCCCACAGCCAGTCACACATACTGAAGAAATCAAGACACTGCTTAAATACCAACTGTTCAGTACCGTTCTCCCTTAGCAGCAAGGGTGCCACTAAAAGTAGAAATAGCTATCCATTTTGACATAAGCCAGTTTAGTCTTTACATTTATACAATGGTTTATACAGTGGTTTCTCCCTTCGCCAGAGCACATTTCTTGAGGTTGATGGTTAGACCTGCCTGCTTGATCCTCTGCAAGACCTCTTTCAGGTGAGTAAGATGCTCAGACCATGAGTTACTGTAGATCATAATATCATCAAGATATGCAGCTGCAAAAGAATCCATACCTGTCAAGACATTGTACATCAACGTTTGGAACATTGCCGGTGCCCCCTACAGTCCGAAGGGCATCTTTGTAAACTGCCAGAGACCTTGAGGGGTTCTGAAGGCTGTCAGAGGCATCACTGCTTCAGTCAGTGGGACCTGTTAGTAGCCTCTGCACAAGTCAAGTGTGCTGATGAACCTGGCCTGGCCCACTTTCTCCATCAGGTCGTCAAGCTTAGGCATGGGGCAAGCATCAAACTCAGACTGAGCATTTACCTTACGTAAGTCTATGCAGAAACGAATACTTCCATCCTTCTTGATCACCAGGACCACCGGGTTGCTGCATTTGCTAGTTGATGGTTGATTACTCCTTGATTGATCATCACCTGGACCTACTCCATCAACACGGGCACCATCCTCTCTGGAATCCGGTACAACCACTGCCCGATGGGAGTAGGATTCTTCAGGTGGATCTCATGGTTCACAAGATTAGTGGTTCGTGGTTTCTCTGGAAACAGATCTGGGGGGGGGGGTGATAGACTCCAGCTCCTCCTTTTGGACCTGAGAGAGGTGAGAGAGATCAAGAGTGGCCGATGTTTCAACTTTAGGAGTAAACCACCCACGTTGTGCTCCTTGACCCACATTCTGACCCCCAGTAACAAGCATCTTTAGAACTGCTCCAAGATAAGGATCTCCCCGATCTACTCCTTGGACTTATCTGCAGGGCGGATCCACAGGTGATACAGGTCATTCAACCGGTTATACAATTCACTTGGGTCTCCCCCTGTCTAATATCTGGATCTCTGAACCTTTGACGGTACACTTCATCATTGATTTCATACTTGACAAGAATGGCTTCCCTTACCTGCCGATAGACTAGTCCATTAACAGCTACCATAGCCACATAGGCACTGCCAGCCTTGCCTGTGAGATAGGGAACCAGCCTCACCGCTCAGTCTTCCTCAGGCCACTGGTATGCTGTTGCTAGCCTCTCGAAGGTAGTCAAGTACTGCTCAGTGTTATCGCTGTCCTCCAACCTGGGCACCACTGACTGCAACTAAACCCTCCCGATGACCTCATTTCAGGCAGGGGGTTGAGGAGCAGGAGGTTTTTTTCCCAAAAATCAAGGTAAGTTAGCTTGCCCTGCCACCCTCTGACTCCCTAGGCTGTCACCTGTTGTCTTGAGTTCCTCCAGCTGCTTTCTGCTTTACTTTCTCTTTTACTTCTTGCTTTCGAGGGCATCTTGCAGCCACTCACTGTATAATATGTAAAATGAAAAAATAATGTTAGCAAACGAGAGAATCTGGGCTACTGGGCTAAGAAAGTCAATATTAGCAGCAGCATCAAGCTAGCTAGCCATAGTCAGTTCGGTCCAAGTGTCAATTAGCTACATTGATTCATTGACAGCCTACATGCTAAGAAATAATTGCAGGATATGTGATATATCGCCAGGTTTAAGTAATGGCTGCAACTTGTCACACATTTATTAAACTAACCGATACCTATCACAGTTAGGTCTCCCAGGGTTGTTGTCCTGCTCTGTGATTCTGTTGATAGCGCAGCTCTGTCTGCAGCACACTAAACTTTGCTCAGTGAGCTGATTGCAGCTGTCTCTTAAACAACTAAAGTTGCTGCAGACCTGTCTTCAGTCTTATATACTATATTATTATATATCTTATATTAATAACAGAAAATAACCATAAAATGGCTCCATGCAGCTCTCACAGCATACTCCAAGTCTCTTGAAGCCAACAAGAGACAGTTGTTTTGGAGAAAGCTGCAATGTACTTCTTCCAGTGATCTCTGTGACTGTTGTATGGACTAACAGACTTTACCTGATTTTCTGGCATGGGAGTGAGTAGATAATGACTGAATTTTCAGTTTTGGGTGAACTATTCCTTTAAGGGAAAAGATGCAGGTGCCCAAACACCCAGAGCTCCCTCCTCTGCACGTACCTGCTCCAGACTTCTGTGATGTCTTGAACTTATCTCGGTCTCAGCCTATTGGGTGTTTGGGTGTTGATGCCTTTCTAAAAATTAAAAAATGGGCAATTTTCTTGATGTTTGGCTTATGTTCTCCCCAGCACTATAATACAAGGGTGTCATGGTTCTGCCATGGCCTGCCCTTGTGTTTGTACTTTCCTTGTTTCTGTGTTTCCTGTCTGCCCTTGTGTCTCCGCCTCCTGGTCTCTCTCCCTTCACTCCCCAGTCCTGCCATCCTCCTCCCAGCCACCAGATGTCCTCTGACTTCCCCTCTTCACCTGTTCTCCCCCTCCTGCTTCCACCACACCTGTCTTCCGTCAGCCCATTAGCCCGGTTACCTTGTTCCCCCTTCACCAGCCTGCTTTCCAACCAATCACCTTCCAGACTCTCCCCCTGCCAGCCAGCTGCCCCTCGTGTGTAATCAGTCTGTGTGTATATCTTGGGTGCATTCCATTTGGCCAAAATGCATCCTCTCCTCCGTCCTCGCGGCCTCGTCTCCTCGCTGACTCGGCATCCAAAAATGAGCCGCCATCATGAAGGATGTTCCAATTGGTCAAAAAACGCATGAAGGATCCTTCATGTCTCCTCGGGTGCATTGTATTGTGTCTCCTCCTCCGTCCTCGCGACCTCGTCTCCTCGCTGACCCGGCATCCAAAAATGAGCCGCCATCATTAAGGATGTTCCAATTGGTTAAAAGACACATGAAGGATCCTTCAAGTCTCCTCGCCTCCGTCCTCCAATAAGGCGTGGTCGGAGGATACTCAGGTGTATCCTCGATGCGGAAATAATGAGTGAAGTCAATTAACTATTGGCACGTGCGGATATAAGCCCGCCTCCATACCATCAGAAAACGTGCGGACATTGGCAGAAAAAAAATCCACAGGTGTAAGTAGCTAACCTGACTTGCCAGATGATTCCGCGAATCCAGCTGCCTCGCAAGGTAAGTAAGTAGCACCAACTTGTTATATATTTTTCAAACAGAAATAGCAGAGGTTTTAAATGTTAGCCTAACATTTGTTAATGAAGGGGTATACTTAAATGTTCATATACTGACAGATCTGCTGTAGTTGTAGGATGTCAAACTTTTCCCAAATAGGCATCAGTAAATTATTTTAAGGCTTGAATGTGATTATAGGGACAGAGGAGACGGCCAGCTGATCCTCCAGCGCATAGTGGGGTGAGTGGGGGGCAAGTAACGTGAATTTTATAGGCTATGGAGTTATTTTATAGGATTTATCATTAATATGAATGACATTCCATGGTCTAATAAGCCTAAATTAAATCCGTTCATTAGGACATATAGAAATAGCCTATAAATGCACACATGCGTCTCTTTTACCATGCGCGTCTCTTTCTAATAGGACCTCAAGTCAGCAGCACCGGGCTCTGGGTCTGAGGATGGGGAGCAAACGGCTGCAGCTGGCCCCGGTTCTCCCTCATGCATGAGACTACCGGCGGGAGGCCATCGGCGCTCCCTCCCGCTTTAACAGACTCGTGTGGACCAGCAGCCGGAGTCAGCCGCTGTGCGCTCCCCATCCAGCCCCGATCCCAGTCCCCCTGACGAGCAACCGGGGCCATCAGATGCTGCTGCCCGCTCCCATGTGTGACCTCCGCGGCTTCCTCGGTTCCCCCGGCAGCCAAGAGGCGAAGAGGAGAGGGAGCTGCTGGGGTTTCTCCGGGAAGTGACCGAGGACGCACGGGCTGAGCAGCAGACGGAGCGATTTTCAACTATATTAGAGACAATTTTATTTTATTTTTTTAATGTAAAAAAATAAATAAAATTCAAATTTCTCTGCCTTTTAGGCGTAGCCTTCCTCTGTTTCCATTCTCACCATATTCATAACCTTGGTCACGGTGCGTAATGACCGTTGCCATGACAGCACATATTTTCATCATAAAGGCCGCGTGTTTGTCTTTTGCTGGAATCACTTCTGTGTCTTCTCTGGATCACCAGCTGGTTTGCTGCGTTTGTTTGATGTGTCTCTCATTCTTATCATGCTTATGAATTGTGTTTGTGTTGCCATGGAATTTCTCTTCGGGAGAATAAATTCTTACTAAACATTAACAGCATTTCCTTGTTTTAAATCGCACATTTTGCTCTTACAGCTAGATCTATGGTTATTTGGGAATTGTATTTATTTATTTAGGAATAAAAAGAAAGCACTTTGGTTCATTGCCAGTAAGTGTCAAACAGCCACATGATCGTTGTCTAATCCAAGTCGCATAAAGGATAAAAGTTGGACAATTTGTATAGCACCTTTCTTATCAGTGCTGCAAAGTGCTTCACAAAATTAAAATGTAGCATACAGCAGACAGAATAACACAAAAAAACTGAATAAAAACAGAAACGCTTTTTAGGCATTAGGGATTTTTTGTTCTACCTTTTTTGAGGTAGACAAGGCTCACTATAGGCTGGCATAATTTAGATGAATTAAACATTAATCTGAATTTTGTTAAACGTTTTTATGTGGATAAAACATGAGCCTTAGAATAATTTAGACAGCTGTCATCCTGCGCGGGAGGAGCCTCAACGCAACGCTTCACACGTCAGTTCAATACGGCGGTGTGAGGACGTTCCAATTGACAAGCCAGGTTCACTCGCCTCCTCGCATCTTCTCCTCGTTTCCTCCGTGACCTTTGACCGAGGAGTCGAGGAAGAGACGCGAGACGAGGAGAAATCGTTACCAAATGGAATGCACCCTCGTCTTTGTTTCTTGTAGTCCGTGCCAGTTCGTTGTGTCCTGTTATGTGTTCTGTTGTCTCGCCTGTTTCCTGCCTTGTTCCCCTGTCTTCCTCCTTGTTGGTCACCACCCAGGTTTGGTTCTGTTTGCCTTTTGTTTTGCCAGCCTGGTTGTGGTTGTTTTTGGTTAGCCTTTTGTTAGTTTTGCCTTTTGCCTTTTAGGATTATCTACTTTAGTTTTGTATGTTTGCCTAGTTTTTCATTAAAACCTTTTTCGTTACCCCTGTCCTGAGCCGGTCTTGCATTTGGGTCCAGCCCCCCTCCTCACACGTGACAAAGGGATTTCATCTGAAGAAACCTGGTCCTCAAAATCCTATGCATTGATTGGCTGGATGTTGAAGGGTCTTAGTACAGATCTCCTGCAGATAGATCATGTACATCTCTGATCCTTAAACCTGCAGGAAGTGATTTCTGATCCTGTAACCCAGGGTTTCCCAAACCTCTCCTTGAGTACCCCTTGTCCTGCATGTTTTAGATCTCTCCCTGCTCCAACACAGCTGATTTAAATGATCAGCTTGTTAACAAGCAGCTTCAGGGGTTGATAAAGAGTTCATCATTTGAATCAGCTGTGTTGGAGCAGGGAGAGATCTAAAACATGCAGGACAAGGGGTACTCGAGGAGAGGTTTGGGAAACCAATCCTGAAACTAACGTGTGCTATGTGGAGATTTCCGTGAGACGTAATGATATAAAGAACTAGCCACACACGCGGGCCAGCTGTGTTTTCACCTCTTTCCTAAAGCTTGTTGTCAAATTCGAGTAATGGCAGAATCGATAAAGCGAGCAAGTAAAAGTTTTCATCTAGTAAACTTGCTACCTAGCTCTTCACTTGTAGGACATGTAACCTTCAGTGGGAGAAAAATCTGGCAAAGCCAGACTGGTAACTGGTGATATTTCTCCGTAGGTACGTTTATTTTAGCCATTAGCCTTTATTCACGTTTTGTCCTCAAAGTGGATACAGACAACTTTTCAACTTCCCCCCCGTTGTCCCCCCCTAGCGTTTCCAAGTGGTATTGTTGTTTGCACCGCTGTCGCAAAGACAACCGGATCGCTTTCTGTTAGAGCCTAGCTCCGTGCAATAGACCATCTGTCTGCTTATCAACTCCTTGATCACAATATAGTAACTTTCACCACTACTCATTTTAGAAAGGCCATTGCAAGAAAACCTGTTCTTTGTTTAGATTATCAAATACACAATGGATCATTTAATGGATCATAGTTAGATGTTTGATTCTTTTGTTCCAGAAACAAACGTAGACTTTGTTTCTGGCTGGTCCTGGCTTCCCTGTAGCTCCTGGTTCGTTTTCTGGCTGCTAGTGGTAGCGTTAGCAACATGGCTAACGCTACTGCTACCGCTAGCTACCATGGAAAACCTATCCTATCCTCTGTTGGTTGCGCAATGGATGACGCACTACCTTTGTGCCGTAAATCGACATTTACTTCATAATGATAAGTTAAAGCAAAAAAGTTGTCTATAGGGTCTTTAAGGGCTGCCGTCACCCAAAATGTGTTGTGGTTTCTATCACCCTCTAGTGGTCAGAAAAAAATCGCTTAGTGTAGCTTTAAAGGTGTGTTCACACCAAACTCACGCGAGTTTGACCACGGGATCATTTGTGTTTACGAGTACACAACCTGCGAATATTCAAGTAACGTATGCCGGGAAAGCCAGCTGTGCTAACGGTTGCGCTAACTGGGGATAATGCTTGTGCTAACTTGGTTCATAGTAAAGTACAACCGATAGCTGGAATAAAGTAACAGACACATATTTTCAGAACTTACCAGGTAGTCCAACTTCCTCACTGACTTTTCTCCAAGCCCTCTCCTTTTTGTTATGGTCTCTGTATGCCAGGAGACTTGTCATACAGCTCCGGGAGCCCACAGACGGCTACTATTAGCGTATCCTCCATTTTGTGATTCAATGTCAGGACGTCAGTGACATTGGGAGAATCTCAATGCTGACAGGCTTTCGCGACACAGCGTCACACAAATTTTCCGCTCAGTTGAAAAATTTCAACTCACGTGAATACGAGACTGAGGCGAATTTCGCGTCATACGCGTTGCCCAGTGCGAAATTGCGTCTGTTCGCATCTTTGCATTGACATTGACTGACGTTTGGTGTGAACACACAGGAAGAACCACCTTAATCATTATTTTTTACATTTGGAAAGAAACTGTACAGTGTTATTGCCTATTTTGGTCTTGAATAAGACTCATTTTGCTCTGGTCTCAGTCTTGACTTGAGCTCTGTTGGAAACCGTTCCCTATTACAGAAATAGTGCACTAGTGTGTCCGCCATTTTGTACTAGTGTCCAAATTCTCAAAGGTTAGTTTGATTCACTATATAGTTAACTATAAAATACCCACAATGCACTGCAAATTGTAGTGAACAGACGAAGTACCCTGTGGGAGAAAAACCTTCAGCTGGGCCAAAATGTCTTCAGTACATCGTCTTTTATGCCACTGTTGCCCCATCCCATTGTGGGCCTAATTAAACCTTCTGATCTTACTCCAAACTTTTCATCTTTGTCAATACACCATTATTTACCTTTCTTGGGTCTTTTTATCATTTATCAAAAATGATGTCTACTCCCTCAACTCGTTAGCCTTGCAGTTCATCATGACCTCTCATTCCTGCATTGGGCAAGCTGCCCATTCTTTTCATCTGGAGACACCATTATTTTCTGTAGAGCTAGTTATGCTGATAAAACAATTATGACTTATAATAAATGCACATACATTCCTCATGGATACTAACAACTTCACATGTAAAATTTCATACTGAGTATTCATTCATTTAACAAGTTCAGGTGAATTAAATTTCCCACAACCCCACAATTGATCCTGTATACCACAATGCAATGCGATTGTGTCTTAAGATGCATTCCATTGTACTCGGAACTCGGAGAAAAACGACTTCCAACACGGAAAAGTGCAAAGGAACGGTCGTTCCCAGTCGGAAAGTCGGACAAAATTCTTTCCGCCCGAGTTGTCCGACATAAACACAGCTGACGTCACAGCATCAATTTGCACTTGATTTTACTTGATATGTAGTTTTTGTGTTATGAAAGTGTGCTGCGCTTCGTTAGTAGATCTTCATATCTGCCAACATTAGGCTGTGAAAAAGAGGGAGATTTTCTTACGAATGGATAGGCTATACATTGTCTATTGTTGTTGGGGGGGGGGGGGGGGGGTAATCAGGTACCACGACACATATCCCCCACAGAAACTGAGAAACACCCATTTGATTTGTATCACTATGAAATCGGGAGATTTACGGGAGAAATTACCAATCGGGAGCACAGCGGGAGAAAGGGTTAAAAATAGGGAGACTCCCGCGAAAATCGGGAGTGTTGGGAGGTATGGGTCTTTGCTGTATGAACTCACCTGCTAACATAACTAGAGCTGTCACATAGCTACCATTAACGTTAATGGGCAAAGGCTGTTTTCCTGAGAAGACGCACTGGAACGCATTTACATTGGAGATTGGTTCCGAGTTGGAACTACCGACCTCCAACTTCCAATGGAATGCACCATTACAGAAGAAGAGTAGATAGTCGCTAGCTTGTGAGCTAGCTAACATTAGCTCACAAGCTTATTGTTTGCCAAACCAAAACAGCTTGCTACCGCATTAGTAGACAGCACCTTCTTTAAAAAAAAACAACACTTGCACATGATTAGAATTTCAATCATTTATTTGTAATTTAATGTTCAAAACTTCCTAAAATCGATAGTACCCGAGTACATTTCAACCCACTGTCATGATGCTTGGCTTGTTAATGAGATGCTGGACACGCCCAGGTGTGTTGCATGAATATCCAGCGCATTTTTTTGAAGCAATGTTTAATGCAGTGTCTGAAACTTTGTTCAGTCATTGCGCATATAGTTCACTATATGACAAACACTGCGAACAAGTGAACCATTCCGAACGCAGTTTTGGTCTCAGCCCCCTCGATTGGATCTGGTCTTAGAATTGACTTGGACTGGACTAAAGTGGTCTTGACTACAGCCCTGCTTGTAAGTATGCGTGCAACCACTGATTGCCTGAATCCAAACCACATTTAAGTAGAATTATATACAAATGATTTTTTATCATCCAGCTACATAATACTGATTCTATTGTAAAACGTGAAAAGAGCACACTGGGTCACTGGAGTTCAGTTTTATTGTACTCCATTGTTCAAACCAGAAACCTTTACAAAGTGTAGCCACATTCTGTACAAAAATAGCATTCTACACATCACCCCTGCCCTCCCCCCTCCAAAAAAAAACAACAAAAAAAAAACACCAATACACCCATGACAATGTACACTGTACAATTTTACAGTATTCATACTGAAAAATATGTGTATAAAGATCTATACATAAATATGGTTGAAGTACCTATTTAAAATGCATGTCGTATAAAATCTTTGTACAAACACAAAAGGCCTCCAGAACATTAAATAAAACCTACTGCACTGTATATACATATATGTATCTAAAAGATTCTATTAATTGTATTATTATTGATGCTCACATTAAGTCACTGCAACGTTTTACTGGGTTCGACTGTGCTTGTGAAGCCCATTACATTCAGATGCATCAAATGAGCATGCATTGCACTCCTGTCTGAGGAAACATGCACAACCACACACAGTGTAGCCACATCCTGTGCAAAAAACATGAAGCATGCCAAGAAATAAAGAGTGCACAGATAAAAGGCAGTTACTTGTTACTATGTATTTGTCTATCCAATATTATCCCTCCAGCTCATTTTACTTACAAAGTAAGACAGATAACAAATAGATAAATTAACGGTGGATTTCATTTAATCACACTTGTAGAAGACTAGTAGAAGGATCCACAGAATGGTTTGACGGTTAGTACATAATTTGTTTCTGTTTCACCCTAGTTAAACTAACTGTGCTGGAGTCATATAATTAATCTGATATCTATGATACGCAGACGTGTGACAGGTCTATGTAACCTTTTGCATGTCTCTCCACACTGATAATGCAACACAAAGCCAAAGCTGCCCCTGACTTGTGACTTGGGACCAGCTTCTCCACAATGCCTAATTTTAGTGGGCAATTTAAAGCGTTTCAAGTATTACTGCAGTACAGTTTTAAGGCTTTGGAGGCCTGGCCTTGGCTTACATCAGTTTCATTCTACAGTTTACAGCCTGTGTTGTAAAAGCGAGAGAGAGTTACAATGACAGACAGCACATAGAGAAAGAGACAAAGAGCCAGTGGTTAGAACGCAAATGGCACCTGATATGGTATGGCAAAGCCCTGACATGCAAAGCCCTGACATGCAAAACTAAAAATGGAGTGAATGATGAACGATGCAGTTGTTTCTATAACAGTAATTTTTATGAATTACGTCATTCCAGTCACCCGACTGACTGGAGTTAGACTGATAGGCTATATCAGTTTGCTGATAATACGGCGCAAATGTTGGCCTTTTAACGAAAATGGGCTATGATCCAGTTAGTGTCGTCTACCTCTGACATGATGGATATGATGCAGTTTGGTTGTCTATGGGAAATAGGCATGAAAATGTTTTAGTGTCCCATGATGGTCTAAATGCTGTTTCAGAGGCTTTTCCACCCTGACAAGAATACAATTCTGGGGGAAACACTGAATACTGGTAAAATTTTAAAATATTTAATATCGAAACAAAATATCGGCTACTGGCTGTTTCAGTCACATTTCCCATAAACCCTGCTGCTTCCTGTCTCAAACAGGATGTTGCTAATTGTCCCCCCTCTCCCCTTCTCTTCTCTTCGTTTGTTTTGAAGAACCAGAATAAGGATAAGAGCCCATAACAACCAATACGCATTCTGACCATGTAAGCTAAGTAAGTGTCAAGCTGAAACTACGTAGTTGAAGTTAAAAGTTGTGGATTACTTCCACAGTAAAAACACAATCCAGCAGATTTCCTGCCAAATCCCCAATATAAAATCCAGTGTAGAGGCCGCTAGAGGCTGCTAATCTTGATGATCTCGTTTGTTTACAGTAATTATACTAATATCTCAATATTAATGTGGTAATGACATGTTAAAACACTACATGTAGCAACTTTTGAAACAAAATCTATCAACTGCTGTATTTGTACATGTAAGGGCAGTGAGAGTGCAGGCCCTGACAGCAGTGATCTCTCAGGCAGTGATGATCCCATGGCCTTCATATGGAGAAGAGGGGAATGAGCGGGAAGACAGTGAGAGGCGTTGGAAAATGGTTGACAAGCAGACAGAGGCAAAGGAGGAGGTGAAGTTGTGGGATCCAAGGGAGACCATGGGACAGCAGGAATAGGCGAAGGGAGGGGCCAGTCAGCGTCCAGAGGAAGGAAATCACCGATAAAAAGGAGAGACAAAGAAGAGGTGACACCCAGAAACAGAAGAGAGATTGTGGGAAATTGTCATTTAAAAAAAAAGTGTCTGGAAAAAGAGAAAGGGAGAGGTGAGGGGAGCAACTACAATTTCACATCTTGGGTATGGAAAAATGTGAGTCTAACTGAATCCTTGCAGCATTCCTCTACAACATTAGCAATCACATTAGGAACAGGTCATTTATATTACTTAATTCTCAGCAGGACAGAACACTATTACCATACAACATGTTACATTTTTTTTACAGAATCCTATTTATAACATATCCCACTTTACTGATAGGAGTGTATTGGTTCCTGTCAGCTCCATCTTTTTTTTTTTTTTAGATAAAAGAACCACTTTCACTCCATAAAACATCTAGATTTTGGCAGATATTTTAACCGTTTATCAACTAAAAGACATAATTTAGACTCCCTTTTCAAATGGTGGTTTGAACAACGTCTGAGGCTAGGGATCAGAGTGTACGCGTTGAATCAGGCTCGCCCTGGATCATGGAAAGCGCTTTCCTTTTCTATGATACGTACTCGGCTGACTTCCAGAAGTGTCCGGGGTGCGAGAGCCTGCGGTTCAGCTTGGGAAGCTTCTCCAGCATGTCGGCAAGCTGGGTGAAGGAAGGCCTCTCGTCTACCTCAAAGGACCAACAGGCAGACAGGATTTCCTATATGGGATGGAAGGAGGAGGGTTGGAATATTTCAAAGCACATTTTAATTTCTACTAGAGAGAATACAATGGCTCATATCTTTCATGTGAACGAAATCCTGAAACTGAAAGCAACTTGTGTTTTGTTTGTTTTTTTTAAATACAAACATTTCGGAGGCAGAGCTGCCCTTGAGGCAGAAATAATCTCATTGGTTGAGTTAAATTCCAATGGGCGGGGCCAAAAGCAAAACCGGTTTTCTGTCTTGGTAACATTAGACTGAAGCCCAGTGAAAAAGGCAAGAGGTAAGAGAGGAGGAAGCTAATATTATGAAGGCTAGCGCTCTGCTACTAACTGAAAAAAAGCAAGTTATTCAGGTTAGCTAGATAGCCTAGCTGAGCTTTCAAGTTCAAGCTAGATAGACTATCTTATAGCTATCTAGGTAAGATAGTTGAGCAGCTCTGCCTCTGAGGAGTATCTGCTGAAATACTTTTAGCTAGCCAAACTAAGTTATCTAGGTTAGTTAGTTAGCCTGCTAGCCTTCCAAGTTCAAACTTGCCATACTAGCCTACAGCTATTTGGGTAAATTTCTGGGTAAATCCATATAACACCTACTCCCTTGAAGCTGTGGGTGCAGACAGTATTACAGAACGAAATAGGAAAGGTCAACTTTATCTACAACGTTGCATCAACAGGAAAGCCTAAACCTAACCCTTATTATTATTTAATCATAATTCATTATATGGGCCTACTATAGGCCTGTTCATCAGAACATGGATACAAACAGGCTTACGTTCATGTTGGTGTGCACACTTTGAGTTGCAAAAGCTAATTCACTGTTATTTGATTTTCAGCTTGTGTCATTTTTCATGTGTCCTTGTATTAAAGGTGCAATAAATAAGATTTTTCCTACCCCGTAGCACAAAATGACCATAATATATCTGTGGAGGGTTGATAGGGTTGTTGATCAATATCAATGACTCAACGATTGCTTGGCCAGGTGCTGAGATTTCTGGCTTTCAAAACTCACTTTCTGGCCCGTACCCATTGGAGTTTCTAGGCAGTTCTAATCCACCTCTCTGCTCTAATTAGCTATCTTACTCCTCTCTACTGTGAAAATGTGACTTAATGACAATTACAGGTCACATTAGTCTGTGCTGTATATCCATATCCATAATCCAACAATAAAGCAATTTAACCATGATGGTATTATCATCATAACAGCACCGTGGTTACAAACTTACCGTTACCTCCTTGCCCAGGTTGACATCTGCCAGCACCTTCTTGATGCCCTCACCGCTGCCCACCAGCCAGATTTTAGCCTCTGTGGGCTGGTTGGTGATGGGCCAATCCCTGGCCTGCAGTTCATACCAGATTGTGCTAGATATTAAATAGGAAAATGTTGTTGGTGAGTATATAGTACACTTGAATTGTTTACACTCCATTACAGTCCATGTCAAATGAGGTTATCACATACATTACACTGATGGATTGAACAGACTCATGGAAATGAAGTCTACTAAAGATGTATACATACAGGTATAGGACAGTACATAGGTGAATTTCAATACATAGTGTTTCCTGGTGAGGGTTGTGCTGTGCGGGAAATGTTCTTTAGAATAGAATAGAATAGAATAGAATGATCTTTATTGTCATTATACTCAGGTACAATGAAATTTCACCTGGCTTCTCTCGGTGTAGTTAAAATAAAACAAATAAAAGCAGTAGTAAAAGCAGTAATAACAGCATAATGTTACGAAAGACTTGTGCAAGTACAACTTAAAAATAAAAGGCACTAGTTAAATTAAATTTACGCATTTACAAATTTATAAAGGTTGAATGTTATATTAACAAATAGATGTTAAATCATCGTGTTTATAAATTGTGTCTGTGGTAGCAGTCTCTGAGGGTGGAGGTGTGTGTGTCACAGTCTTTGATGTGTGTGTGTGTGTGTGTGTGTGTCACAGTCCTTAATGTGCGTGTGTGTGTGTGTGTGTGTGTGTGTGTGTCACAGTCCTTGATGTGTGAGTGTGTGTGCGCTCACAGTTCCTGTAATCGGTTCTGTGGTTGGGCGGGGACGGGTGTGATGGAGGCCACAGCTGTTCCTCAGTGTGCACACTATGCACTCTATTCAATCTATTCTAATCATGATGGACTTGATGTATATTGAGAAGGGAACCCATTTGTTAGCCAATGTTGCAGAGACTACATTTCAAACTTTGCCTTTATTCAGTTCATGTTGGCGCCAGCATGATTCAAAAGAGCGCAGACTCTCTGACCAATGCCATGCACTGTGTCATAGGTGCAATGAATTACAGTCGATGTAGTTCACTAATATGTTTTCAGTGATGACATTTCTATCTAAATAAATGTTTTGATACTCTCTACTCAGGGAATACCACTTTAAATCTTTGTTTTTGTAAACTACATCAAAGAAAAACACCAGTTTTACTGGCAACTTAGTGCATCAGAGCACTCGAAATAAAGCAAAAATTTACTAGAGCGGCTGTTAATTTACCTGGGCAGACCAACCCAAATATAATCAATACATGGGAAATTCTGATACATACCCAAATGCATAAACGTCAGCAGCTTTGGAGAAAGGTAGCTGGTCCTCATTAATCTCCGGGCCCATCCTGCGAACGATCTCCGGAGCCAGGTAGTAGATCCAGCCCTGAGGTATCCGCAACACATTCTCTCTTCTGAAGACACACACACACACATACTCATGAAGACAACTACTGCTTAGGAGGTACATTCTCTCTTTCATACATTTTTCTAAAAGCTGTGAGTGTCAGACATTTCATGCCTACCTTCCTTCTTGTACCACCCCAGACATCCCGAACAGGCCAAAATCTGTAATGACCACTTTGTTTGCGTCGTAGAACACGTTCTTAGACTTCAGGTCCTTATGAACGATGCCTTTAGCGTGCAAATAACCCATTCCCTGTAACAGAGATTGACGTTTCGTAATGTCTTTCAGTAGAATCATAGAATCATATCGTGATGAAATAATGATATCAATGTTATCACAATACACAATTCTGTTGTCTAAATTAATGATAAAAAGCGCACAAAATGAGATTTGAAACACATTGGGGAATATTATTTGAAAATTACAGTTTTATCCTACTTTATATTACCATGCAGTTCAAAGCAATGAACATCAGTTTGATGTAGTTAAGATATAGTTATAGTTAGTATATCAATATAAACATATTTTTATGATAATTATTTATGATTTCATGATTCTCATTGTGACATTCATTCACACTGTGATATGAGTTGCAGCTTAAAGGTTGCTTACCTTTACAATCTCCTGAGCAACTTGCCTGGTTTTGTTGATGTCTAGAGTGTGTTTGGAATCTCTTACAACAGAGAATAAAGTCCGACCTTTACAGAAACTAGGGAGAAAACAATGGATGAGATATTGTTACTAAAACTGAATGCACAAATCAACAATGGCACAGAAGTATGCAGGAAAACAAGATACTGCATGCAGTAATAGGCTACAGTCTTAAAACATATAAAAGTATACAGTGCCAAAATCATAAAATATCTTAATATATCTTGTTAATTTGTATAGACTGCATACATCAATGTTTCGATAACTTCTCACTAATTTCCGACTGAGTATATTTATTTTTTTTAGTATATTCCATATCCATATGTTCGTTTGGCCAAGTGACAACAATGTCATTCGGGTCTTAGTCCTCTTCCAAAAGAACTGAGGTGCAGTTCATTAGGACTAAGAACATAATCCGAACCAATAACAGGAAACAGGAAACTGGTTGGCTTGTAATTGGTCAGTGTGAACCTAAACGAACCAAATACAAAAATGCAACTTTTCCACTATGGTTCAGACCAAAGAGAACCACCTTAATTCCATATATTTCATGATATTTCTTAATATGTTCATGAAACTTTTTGAAAATTCTTATTTACAGTATATTCCATTTCTTCTTTGCCATATGCTATTATTATTTTGCTGGTGCAACAACCCAATTTCCCCACAGGGACCATTAAAGTTTCCTCTTCGTCTATCTTATGACATTTCTTTATTGGCAACTGCTCACCAACCGACTGACCTGGTGATGATTGCTAGGTGGGGTGGAGCCATGCAGGCGCCCATGAAAAGGATGACGTTCTCGTGCCTGGTCTGCCTGTAGTTCATCACTTCCTTCTTGAACACCTTCAGGTGGTCCTGGTTGTTGCCGTCGATCTCCAGTAGCCGGATGGCCACCTCCCCGTGCCAGCGACCCTTGTGCACCTTTCCCCAGCGACCCTGGAGAAACACAATATCAGTTGTGTTTTTTTCTCTGTTCATTGACAAATTTGTGCACTTTTGGCATTTTATGTGGACTTTTACACACGCCTGTCTCCGGATTAAACAAGTGTCTGTACAATGTATTTGCAACGAGTATGCAGATGACTATAAATAGTATATCTCAGATATCACTGATCTGATTTTGATTAAACATAGGTGTCTTGGGGTCTCACCACTGCGTTCCAGCATTTTTTTTAAATTACACTAATGGGGCGCCACAATTACAGGTCATAATTCAACATTTTAATAAACAGTCATATCTACAACACTGCCAGCTGGAATGACATGAAATGCGGTTCACATATTCAGCTATCCTTGCTCTACACATTTACCTCCAAGACCATCAATGTACGCCATATTGGATTTTCCACCATTTTCGTTAACTTGAAAAACAATTTTCTCAAAGGCTTTTTAATTTATATACTGATTGACCAAGAAGGATACTGTATCATTATACACTGACCAAAAATATAAACGCAACACTTTTGTTTTTGCTCCCATTTTTCACCAGTTGAAATAAAAGATCGAAGACTTTTTCTATGCACACAAAAGGCTTGTTTAAAAAAATGTCTTTTTTCAAGATAAAACTGCACATTTTAGAGTGGCCTTTCATTGTGACCAGCCCAAGGCACACCTGTGCAATAATCATGCTGTTCAATCAGCATCTTGATATGCCACACCTGTCAGGTGGATGGATTATCTTGGCAAAGGAGAAGTGCTCACTAACACGGATTTAAACACATTTGTGAACAAAATTTGAGAGAAATAAGCCTTTTGTGTGCATAGAAAAAGTCTTAGATCTTTTATTTCAACTCATGAAAAATAGGAGCAAAAACAACAAGTGTTGCATTTATATTTTTTTTCAGTATACAAACAAACAGTATGAGGAGCTACAAATGCCAACAAGAAAAGACTAGCCGACGGAACAAATGCCCCTACAAAATTTACATGGTTCAATAACAGACTTAAAATTTTGACCTTTTTCACATTTGTATAACTTGTTACTGATTGGCTCAAAGGGTGACTGCATCACTGAAGAGGGATGGCATTCAATTTAAATATCAAGTGAGTCAAGTTTTAAGTGTTCCGTCCGCAGAGATGATTATATCTTTATCTTCACCTTGCCGATGAGCTCGCCCAGCTCCAGCTGTTCGTATGGGATGTCCCACTCCTGCAGGTACACGCTGGTCTGGCTGGCCTTACGGGAGATGGGGCCCCTCCAGCGGCCCCCGGCCCCACGACGGCACGCCGAGGTGGGCAGGTCCTCCAGTCCATCCTCGTCACACTCCCCGTTGGAGTAGCTCTTCTCTCTACCGCACTGCTCAACTTCATCCTCTGCTGGGTAGTCTTCCTCAGCCTCCTCTTCCTATGAGCCACAGGAGAAAGAAAGAAAGAAAGAAAGGAAGAAAGGAAGGAAGGAAGGAAGGAAAGGGAGAATATGGATATTGAATATTCAGTTGATGACTGATGTTCCTGCAAGAAATATAAGCATCTTTATTTCTATAGCAAATCCCAGTTACAAATTGCTTTACAAAGAAGAAAAAAGGAAGGATTAAATCGACAACAAAAGCAATGAAAGCAAGGTAGGAAACAGAAAACCACAAAAAGAGAAGTCAAAAACAATTATAAAAAGACCATTACCTAAAAGTGTATAAAAGTGAGTTTTAAAAGGTGATTTAAAAGATGATACAGATTTTACTTATCTATGTATAATAATAGTCTATTTTTTTTAAACTAGACCTTGGAACAGCCAATAGGAACCTCTTGTTTTTAATATAGACTGTGGAACAGTCAATAGGAACCTCTTGTTTTTAATATCGACTGTGGAACAGCCAATAGGAACCTCTTGTTTTTAATCTCGACTGTGAAACAGCCAATAAGAACCTCTTGTTTTCAATCTAAAGTGTGGAACAGGCAATAGGAACTCAGATCCCAGATCACTAAAGGATAGAAACAATTCAATTTTGAAAAAACTCAAATTTGCATAAAAAATTACACCTGTGTTTCTTGCAACTGGCTTTACATGACAATTTACCAATACAGACAAAGTATCTAATTCATGCATATGAGCATCAGTCCAGACTGCGGTTTGCCCTCGCTTCATTTTGTTATGCTACGCTTTCCAAGCATGAGGAACTGAAATTCAAAATGACACACTGCGAACAAAGATTATCAGTTACAATTACTTTCCCCAGACATGCAGTCTGTCAAGCACCTCAGTAAAATGTCACTAGTTTCCCATAACCAAACATGCAAATGTTGCTTCCCACTTCCTAATTTTTTTTGCTGGGGAATTTGACTACCTGTACTCACCACTTCTCTTTGCTGCCCTGTAAGCTGTGTCTCGGCAATGGACAACTGTACAACTCTAAGAAGAAACAAGAATTTGCAATCAGAGTTATTTTCACATGAGCCTCACAAGCATCTTTAACATCTAACAGTACTGTGTAAAGACCAAGTTAAAAATGTTTAATGTGCAAGAACTTATAAAAGGTTATAACCAGTGACATAGTGCTAAATACAAATGACCTCCAGCCTGTTATCAGTATAAGGCCACCACCAGTAGAAACAAAAATCAATAATATTTGTATGCATTGCATTTCAATGCATCTCAAATCACAAGCAAGGTGTTGGCCAGCCCAGTCAGTATAAATGGAAAAAACTACAGATGGAGGAACCCACTCTGTGATGTTGTACCTGGAGCATCTCTATTGATGATGAAAAGGAGAAGCAAGTTTGTATGAACATTTACATTCAAATGAGATTCCTGTTGTTTCATTTTCAAACCAGAAAATGTTTCCTTGAGCACTGTCTCAGTTGACGTTTCTCCATTTTCCAAGTCACATCTCTATGGAGCTGTGCATCAATTTGACATCATAGACTAAAAGGTGGGACAAAATCATCCTCAGGGTGTTTAATTACAGTATAGCAATAACATTCTTCAAAGCTGAAATTCAGCTGTATGCCCTTTTCCTTTAAAGGGCATATAGCTGAGCTGTATGCCCTTTAAAGGAAAAGCTTTGTGACTCTGGTCAATAAGTGAATCATTTGCTGCAGTTAATATATAACCCAGTTACTAAATAACTCAAGTTTTCAGTTTCAGTTCTGTAAAGAAAAAAAAGTTGAAACAGTTGAAAGAACAAAAAGTTTGCATAACTGTTTCATGCATGGATAAATATACTCTAAACCAGGGTGAGACCGCAGGCCTGTTAAAATATCAGGCCCATATTCGCCTTTTATTTTCCAGTCAGTGTCTTATGTTTTAGTATTGTTATTATCATGATTATCATTATTATTAGTATTATTATTATTATCATTATCATCATTATTATTATTAGTTGTAGTAGCAGTATCAGCAGCAACAATAGTAGTAGTAGCAGTAGTATTATCCTGGGTTTCAATGGAGACCAAATGCTGTTTCTGAGGCTTTTCCACCCTGAAAACAATATAATTCTAGATGTATCTGCATACGTGGATATTTGAGGAAATTTTGGGCAAGAAAATGGTAAAATTTACAACAGCTCTATAAACAGCTTCAATCCAAAAATATCAGTATCAGCCTTCAAAAACCTTTATCAGTCGAAACCTACACTAAAAAACGTACCCCAAAAAAAACCCTACACTCAACTCAAGTGCACATGCCTCAATCATACCATCCACACCTGTGTTTAGGTCAGTTACATGTCATATGGAATCGTGTTACAGTGTCTCTGCATGCTGAAAAAATTTGATTTTGTTGTCTCTTACCCAGAGTCATGGTAGCCACCAGAATGTAGACCAGCAGAATACAGAGAAGTGGGAACATCTGTTGGGGGAAGAACAACTTCAGAATACTGCTCATCATTCAAAAATGACACATAAACACTTTTAACAGGTTACTCAATGAATTCAGACCAGTGGTTCTCAAAATCAAATTTAGTCTCAGGGACCCATATGGGAAGATTTTAGTTGTTGATTTAATATTGAAAAGTAGAACTGTCTACACTGTACATGGGGGGATAATAGTGGTGAGAGTGAAATATAGGATTACAATAGTAATTCATATAAATCTTCTAATTGGGATCTAGTAAATTAAATTATAGTCAAATTAAACTATTCCCCCATGGAACCCCTTCAAGGACCATCAGCAAAATCGTCAGTGTTAGTTGAATTCTGAGAGTGTTTCTACACAAACAACGCTCCGATCAACACATGTCAACGCAAAATAATTGTCACTAAAAAATCAACACTTATTAACTCTGATCTTTTTCAATCAATCTTTTCAATCAATCTTTTTCTAATGAGCCTAAAAGTCTTGTATACAGCAAATTCTCCAGTGTTACTAAGTGTTGATTTTTCAGTGACAATTACTCATAGAGCTGATATGGCTCTGGGGCGGCTGGTCAAAACTATCTAAAAGTGATCAATTAAATCTGATGATGTTGATTTTCTAACACTGATGAGCCCCAAACCCCACTTTGAGAACCACTGGTTTAGACTGAATCAATGTTAATGTCACAAAATATTCACTATCCTATATTGTCAAATCAATATCCATCGAATATTTCATATTTCACGGACCAAACAAAGTAACGCTTCCTCTCACTCAGTTCACTTTTTGGCCACCAGTCGGCATGCGTGAGCTACATTTCACCGTGGCACAGTAAACACACCTCCATAACAGAAAGAAGGCAACACAGACATTACTGCTGCTCAGGCCAACCACATCCACCCACAACACAGTGAGCAAGGTAAATGAACACACAGTAACAGCACCTGATTGCACTGAAAACAGGTAAAATGACCCATTTTTTTTATAAAAATGTGTATTAATTATTTTGTCTGGTATACATTATTCTTGGCAGGTAAATTATTTTAGTTTACCAGACATTGGCAGGTGAGCCAAAGGGTTAATTTCAGACAATCTCAGGCAAAGAAAAAAAAAAGAACAACAGCACAACTATACCAGTGCCATCAACTAAACACCAAAAAGAGTGAATTTAGTATGGTGGGGGGAAAATTGCACACAAAGTGGACTAGTGTTAACTCACCAGGAAAGACAAAGTGCTGTCTAGGCTGAATATAACAGGCAGCTATTGGGGCAGATGGGACATGATTGGAGGGTGATGAGAGTGAGAATGGGCGTTAGGTGAACAGCAGGATTTGAGGGAAAAATCAAGAGCATCCCGCAAAAACCAGTAAGCTTACACATTCAACACCCCGAACCCAGAATCCTGCGTATCAACTATGAAAACAAACAAGTGAGATGTTATGACTGTGTTAGAGAGCTGGCACCCAGGCAAGCAAGACATACATAGTTCTATAGTGAAGCAATTGATGAGATTTTGATCTGAATCAATCAGTATGATGGAAAAAGACGGGGAAATAGGATACAGGTCCAAAATGGATAGAGATATGTTTTAAGATTTTGCCAGCCCACCTAAAGAATTTCATCAGTCTGGGTTTCAATGGAGAGTTTTAGAGTCCCATGATGGTCTATAAATGCTGTTTCAGAGGCTTTTCCACCCTGACGAGAATAAAAATCTGGGGGAAAAATACTGAGTACTTGTAACTTAAGGTGTGTGAGACTCGGCCACGGCAGGGCGCAGACCTGGGAAATGGAAGCGGCCGTCCCGGGAGCCCTGGGGCGACGGGTTGGGGGGCGGTGTGGCGCTGATGCTGGGAGGGTTGCTCTGCTGGAACGGGGCCGGGGAGGAGGGCGTGGAGGAGGTGGCGGACGAGGGGTTACTGCTGGAGTCCAGCTGGTTTAACGTGGGGGGGGGCTCCTGGTCAAGAACGCACACAGGTTTGAAATGACAGTAAAACACAGCAACACTATAAAACCTACAGCAGATCAGAACTGTCAGTGGAAGGACACTTGAAGGCGTACTCTTACCTTTTTGGTTATCGCCTTTGGTAAAGTGCCGAACTGCAATGGTAGCTCTGCGGTGCGGTCGATCTGATTATTGATATCCGACGGCACTGATTCTGCCCTGCGGATCCTTGGCACTTAAAGTCAAAATTCAAATTAAAGTCAAAAAAATAATTAATGTCACATGGCACTGAATATGAAGTAGGTTATTGTAGTAATTCATCATGACATCATCAGGGTTTATCCTGGACCATTTGATGAGGAAAAACCAATCTTTAGAATAAACATTTTCTAAATTCCTGTTAAAGGTACAATTTAGCCGATTTATATCCCATACTGAAAATGAATATATCTGTGGGGGGTTGACAGTGTAGTTGATCAATACCAATGACTCAACCATTACTTCATCAGGTGATGAGATTTCTGGCGAATTTTGATGTATTCGGTATCAGCTACAAATTGTCCAATCAACCTCCGATTTATTTATTAATTTAGATTCTCTCCCCTGATCCATTTATGATATCTGACGGAAAACGTATTTGCCATAAACAAGCGTTGTCCACCACTTATGGCAGTGCACCGCATGGTGAGAAAGCAGCTTGTCAGCAGTCCTGTCTGCAGTCTGGAATTATTTTCAGGAGAAGCAGTCAAACCGCTAATTGTAATGTTTGAAATAGAATTCTTAGAACCTTTAATAATATCATAAAAACCCTCTCAAGGTAAAAAAGTCCCAGTACCACTGCCTTGAGCTGCTGCAGTAATGATGGTAACTATTGCTTACATGGGAGAAATGATATCCGACATGAGGGAGCTTCTTTGGTACACTTGTTGTGGCACTTTAACCTATAGAGGGATGGATATAAACACACGAATGAGACCTGAAGAAATAACACCAAACAGAAGAGGGCGGTTACAGTACAATATGTTGCTTACTTGCAGTGTTTGCACTTGACACCAAACATCATGCTCTTACGACACACTTGGCAGGTCTGGGAAAGCCAAGACTTGGTGGAGAACCTGCAAAGGAGAGAGCAAGGTTTACCTTTTTATTTGCAGAATAGAGTTCCTACCTTTGTAGGCTGACATTAATCTTTACGACCCTAAATTTATAGTACACATCACAATAACGAATATCAAGAGTGATGTACGTTATATGAAAATAGGGTCTTTTAAGGTGGAAAGGCATAAATTAAGGCTTTTCTGAAATGATTTTTGTCCTTATCAGTGATTGTTTGCCTTATGATAATCACTGACTGGAGGTCATAGTTTAGCACCTTTTTGTACCACTACATCAGCAAGAACCTAAACTGTAACATGAGAAAGGACAGGATAATAAATCATGGTCATCTTTTTCTTAACTTGGACTGAGCTGTATTTAAGGTGGGGAACTTTAAGTGGCTGTCTGAAAGCATTTATCTGAAACTCGCCACAAATCGCCACCCAAATAGTTTTCACAGGGCAGCTACCTCCCTTAGCCAAATGTTGAGGCAAGATTAAAAATGAATAAACACACTCTGTCCAGTAAGATAAACACAGGGCCGGACTGAGCGGTCTGCATAATTCAAATTCCTGGATTCTCGCAAGGCGCCATTCTCACCAGACCGATGCAGGAATTCTGCTGGGGTTTGTGCCAGAGGGCTCAGTTTCAAGTTAGGATAGGCTTCTCTCAGCTTCCAACCCTTTGTCCCAGTTAAACCCATACTGGGAGTGAACGAGGCAAACCACAATACGAGTGGTGGAATGTGAATAAGCCGAAAAACATTTTAAACTCCAGATGAGTATTCACACAGAGTAGGCATGTGGAGATACCAGAAGGTGCTGAGGCTTAAAGGAATAGTTCAAATTCAGTCATTATCTACTCTCCTCCATGTCAATGGAAACTCCATTGAAGTTGGTAGGACCACCAAACATACAGCCAGTTAGCCCCCGAAGTTCCATCTCTGCCTTCTAACAAACTATTTAAGTTAATAGGGTCGTCCATTAAATGTCATAAAATGTCCATCAAATCTCTCCAAACAGCTTGCAGCATAGTCCAAATGTTATGTAGCCAAATGACTGCACTGTGGGTCCAAACGTCCAATATTTACCTTATGTCCTATATTTTCCTCACTGACAATGCTGACAATGCCAACAGTCACTCTACAGTAGCAAGCAAGCCTTCAGCCAGAGTGCTGTAGGTCAACCAGAGCATCATCACTGAGAACAATGTAGGAAATAATGAAGTAAATACTGGACCTTTGGACCCACAGTGCAATCCACAGAACTTGAATGGATAGAACGGTCATTCCCATTCAAATCAACGTTCCAGGACGGTCAGAGCGGGGGCCATTTGTATGTTTACCATCGGGCTAGCTTCCGTATAAACTGACTCACAACAAGATGCTGAGGTGAGAGCAGAGCTAATAGCTAATGTTAACTAGAAGAGCTAGCGAGAAAAGTACAGTCTTTGATAATTCTACGTTACCCTCGTCGCTAATGTTTAGCTTTCAGTTGAGTTTTTTCTGTTTGCTAACAGACTCATCTGCACAGTTCTCAAGCAAGTGACAGACTTGTGTTGTCACCATAGCAATTAACCCTTAAAATTCCATAGTCGCCATTTTATGCTGTACTAGCCAAATTACCATGGCAAACAGTGGAAGGACTGTTCTGTGGTGCAATCATTTGGCTGCAAAACACATGGATTATGCTGCACGAGCTGTTTGGAGAAATTTGATGGACATTTTCAGATTTTGTTGGAGCTGTAAAATGACTTCAATAGTTTGTTAGGAGGCTGAGATGGAACTACGGGGGCTAACTTGCTGTGTGTTTGGTGATTCTATGAACTTCAATTGAGTTTTGACATGGGGGTCAGTAAATAATGACTGTAAATGATTTTCATTTTGGGGCGATCCATTCCTTTAAGAATCGCTCATATCACTTTAACGGCCCAGGTTCCAGGAACTCTTCTTTTTCTTGAGTTCAGACTGTGAGCAACACAATCCACAGGTCACCAGAAGTCCATTCATTTCCTACATAGCCGAGTGACCACGGAAACACGGATGGTGTGTGGACGGTCAACAAGCTTGTCGGCCAAGAAAAATTGGCCACAGCTGAACTTTTCCCAGTCACTGGCTGGCAACAGCCAATCAGATTTCTGCACTTCCTTGTTTTCCTTCTGATGTGACTTTGCTTCATGAACAATAGTTTCGCCTAGCAAGTGCAAAATGGGTGAGAAGTTGATTACAGCCATTGAAAGCTTCCCAGTTCTCTACAACTTTTATATGAAAGACTACAGGAATAAACGCCTCAAAAACGATGCTTGGAGAATAGTTCCATCCATCGTTGGGGTCGTTTCTGTTTATTTTTGATTCATGCTACCTAAATAGCACTTGCCAGCTAGCTTTGTTATCTCATCAAAACAATGTAACATAATGAAAGGCAATACCAAAGCAGCAAAAAAATCCATGACTTGCCTATTCAAAACTTTATAGCTGCACCAGACTACTATAGACGACAATAAGGCCACGCCTGCAAAGTGCGGTACAAGTGCGAAACCCTATTCAATTTCTATGAGCAAAACAGTAAATCGACATGTTCTGTGGTTGTTTTTTCTGCGTTCAATAATTTATGTGAAATGTATATGGTGTAAATAATTTGACGTTACCTTTTCTCCGTTGTCAAACAACAGCATGATCATTAAAATGTTTTTTTTTTTAAGTCACAAAATGCGAACACTCCTCTCTTGAACGGAAGTTTGCTAGCTTGTTGTTGTTGTTTTGCCCATAGAGATACAGCGGGGCAAATCACTTGTACCGCACTTTGTGGGCGTGGCCTGTTTGAAACGTCACGCCATTCTTATCTTTATAGGTGCAATTGAAGCCTCTCACACTGCTCACAATCGGTCAGAATAGAGTGACCCGTAAACCAAGTCGCTGTCTCTTTTCATTTTTCAGGATAGGCCAGATAACTGTACTAGAGGATAGATTGCCCACTGGTGATAACGGCGATAGTAACCCACCTGTGTGTTACAGCCAGGCCGATGTCTCTCCTCATTGTCTGAGGGGAACTCCTGTGCATGGCCAGATTATCTGGTGAAGAAGGTGAGAGAATATGTAAGATGACTAGAGAGAGAGAATTGGAAAAAGAGATACAGAAGCACTAAAAGAAGGCAACAGGACCACAAAGCTGGGCCAGTATCTGTTATATCTCATCGGGACTCACTCTCCAGGAGGGTGGGAGTGGCAGGCAGCATGTAGGGGGCGGTGGCCGGGACCGGGCCCGGGGTCCGGGCAGACAGCAGTGGTGAACGCATGGCCGGGTCCTCAAAGCCGTTCCCATAGCCATTGATCTGAATATTAGTCAGCAACTTGTTCTTCTTACCGGCCCTGCATAGAGAGAGCAACCAAATATAGAATTAAAGGTCCTAAGGTAGAACTAGTGTCCAGTTTACACCTCCATTGATAATTTGAGTATTTTCTAGTCGTATTTACCATCTGAAAGCCGAGGTGAACAGTATTTTCTAATAGTATTTACCATCTGAAAGCTGAGGTGAACAGTATTTTCTAATAGTATTTACCATCTGAAAGCTGAGGTGAACAGTATTTTCTAGTAGTATTTACCATCTGAAAGCTAACGGAAACTGTTATCTACCATCTTTACCATATGACATGAATGCAGCATTAATCCTAACACACACTTGTTGGTAGCGGGCTCCTCGATGCGGTTGGCCAGCTGAGACTCGTGGCTCTTGCTTCGCGTCAGCGTGATGTTGGGAAAGAGCTGCAGCAGTTTGCGGGAAGGCGGCGGCGGCGTGTGGAGGAGCTTGGCGGCACGTCTCTTGGAGGGCGGGGTGACGGGTGGGGGGGTTGGCGTTGAGGAGAAGGCGTCTGCCATTTCCTCAGGAGATATGTAAGGTCTGTGGTCGTCCAGACAGGGTACCACTGATATAGAGATGGAGCGGCCATGAGTGCTGGTGGGGAGCCGGGGGGTGGAGGGACTGCCATGGGAGGCCGCTGGGCAGGGAGGTGGGTTGATGGGGGGTGAGACGTCACTGTGCTGGGGCTCAGCGCTCCAGGACCCTGCGTCTTCCCTGGGGTCGCCACCTACAGTGAAAAGGCAAAGTTCACAAATAAGTAGATGGGACGATATGCTTATGATACGATACGATACGATGCGATGCAATACGATGCAATATTATACGATACATTTTTAGTGACAAAAAAGTATGACTGTGCAGAATTCTGAGCCACAAAACTTTCTAGAGATAGCATGAGTGGCTAGATGGCTAGAATGTAAACAACTATTTAAAAATGTCATTACAAAGTGCAAATAATATAATTTGGATGGAGAGCTTGTGAAATTGTGATGGTCAAGCCGTCTCATTGTGATTACTACAGCAGAATAAAATGGAGCCAATATCGCAATTAATTTTTCTGCCACAGAAAAATTTGTTTTTTTTCCCCACAATACATACTTTTTTGTATTGCGATATATTGAATTTCGATATATCGTCCTATCCCTACAAATAAGCAATGTAAACTTTATTTACTTTACTTTCTAGACATACAATCACAAAATGCTTTATATTTTCAAACAGATTTCAAACATAAAACAGATAGAATGCACCCACTGCATAAGACACAACACAACACAGAATGCAAGATTAAGTGAATCCCTTCCAGAAAAGGTGTCTCTTACATAATGTGTTAAAAGCAGCACTAGTGTTGGCCAGTCTAACATTTACAGAGAGGTGAAGGGCACCATCAACTCAGAATATAAATAGGAGCCTGACAATGCAATGCCCTGTAGGTGATCCGAGGAATTTTGAAATCAATTTTGTACTCGACTGGCAGCCAATATCGGAGGCCAGTACTGATGTAATGTGGGACCTATGAATAGTTTAGGCAAGAGAACAAGGGATTACAGAAGTCCAAACGCAATAACATAAAAGCATGACTAATTCTTTCCAAATCATGAAACGACAAAACTGATTTGATTTTGGTAATGTTACTTAATAAATCCAAGAGCAACCTATTGAGTGTTTTGTAATTCATAAATGTGAATCACTGGGTCATTTTTACATTTTTGCAGCACCACAACCCACTTTTGATGCATGTCCCATAAGCAGTTCATCGAAGCACAAAAAGGTAACGGTGAAATGGTATATTTCTGGAATAAATGTAAAATGTCACAATTTTAAATATTAAATGTTATTTTGTGTCATAGGGAGTCATCATTTTCTTCGGGAACACGCAAAAGTGATGTCTAGTATGCTGTGCATTGAACTTGAACACAGGCCTGGATAAGTAGGGTGCCTGTTATATATGTAACTCTTAATCAACATGTTGATTCTCATTGGCTCACAATAAGGCGGCAGCAGTGTGGCTCAGTCAAGGTAATCACAGCCCAGTAAGTTTATGAATAAACTCAAAATATAGAGCTGAAAATTTTGTGTTTTTTTTTTTCTTTTCTGAATAATCCATTATGAGCAGGGCAGTCAGAGGTTCACCTGTCTCAGTAGCGCTCTTCAGACAGGAGAGGGCGGCGGTGAGGCGAGAACACTCCTCTGAGTTGGATCCCAGTCGTCTCATGGTGTCCTGCAGCTCAGAGCTGGACATCTGCAGCAACACATCCACAGACAGCTTCCCTGCTACAGCCTGCAGAGGTGGACAAGGAGGAGGAAGATGTCGTCAGTGACAGTTTGAGGGAGGGAAACCCTAACCAACAACAATGGAGGAAAGCAGGAAGAAAAGAAAGAGCAGCAAAGCTAAACATTCATGGTGAACATCAGCATTGTGTTTTTTTTAAAATTGCAGATTGGCTGCGTCCACCATCTTCTTCTTTATGGATGCTGGTTACCTCGGGCTACATGACAGCTCATCAAGATGAGTGACAAGTGTTGGGACGGGAACTTGACCAGGTGGAGGAGGGCGGGGCTAACAATACACTTCCTGTCTCAAGGAGAAAACTTGTTGCAATTGTAGCTTTAACAAGTTGTCACATGTTGTCCCTCCTCTGGGGCAATTGGTACCAAATATGTCACCTTGTGTTTGTTTGTGTGGGATAGAAAGAAATGAAGAGGAACTGAGTGGAAATTTTTACATCGATTTGATGATGTTCGTGATGTAGTTTGTACAACTATAGAGGAGTCATGTGTCTCACCCTGACTCACAAATTGACCTGAATTTGTCTGTTGAAGACAAAAAATACCACAGAGAAATGGAGAGAGGCAGAGACATAGCCAGGGACAAGTTTTTGTTTTTAGTTCAGTTTTTAGTTTTTGCAAGGTATGAAGTTAAATAGGTGTACAAGGGACAGGAAAAGTGAAGGGGAGAGATTAATGAGATAAATGGGTAAACTGATATAAATGTATATATTTAGCAATACTAGAAAATGTGCTTAGTAGAGCACAGACCTGACAACACCCTGCAAGAAAGTTATGCACCATTTGGTGATATGCCACGCCCACCACCACACCCCCTTTTGGCCAATCGACATGAAAAGTTAATCAGTTCTTACTTGGCCCATAACCAAACCTTCATACCAAGTTTTGTGCAAATCTGTGCCCAACTTTTTGAGACATCCTGCTAACAGACAGACGGACGGACGGACAGACAACCACACAGGTGCGGGTGAAACTAGTCAACTAGTCTGTCACCCAAACAAACGTTTTAATGACGTTCTCCTAAGATGTTTGGTCATGGACTCTAAAGCCTGGCCACAAGCCATATGCCAGCCCTGTCCTGGCAGGGTGTGGGGGACATTATGCAACAGTGACATTAGGTTATTTACACTTTGTTCTGTCTGGCCCATAAATGTCGACAGTTACTATTTTCAATGCTACTGAGTGCGAAGCTTACCATCCCTGTTCCATTAGGAATGCTGTACACAAACATTTCAAACAAGGATCACTGGGTCCAAAGTGTCACACACAGCAGTGTGTAGCAAAGGAGCTGTTAGACATTTCCTTAATGGACGCCTCATCGAATGCCGAGCAATACTGCGTTGACGTAAATTCACATGAATAGGCAGTGGTTGAGGCAGCAGGACAAGTTTCAACAAAGTTTAGGCCAGTGGATGAGGCAAGGTGTTCTGTGGAAAGCTTAATCAACTGACAGCTTGATCAAGCTTTCGGTATTCTGTGGAAAGCTTGATCAGCTGACAGCTTGATTTCAGGAATATGGAGCCTCAACATGCTGATTCACACTTTATTTCATATTTATTACAGCAAATGCAAGCTGTAACAGAAGGCACAAACCTACTGACAGACATTCGAAAGAATTTGAATGAGAAACAATGAGGAAAGGTCAACTGCTGTGAAATGCCAAATCTGATGCCAGGCCGATTCCTGGAATCCCTTGGCAAATGATGAAAAGGGGGTTTACTCTATGTCCTCTCCCCTCTATTCTACTGGAATACGTTTTCTTAGCCCTTGGTGTGTGTGGGTGGGTGTGTGTGTGTGTGTGTGTGTGTGTGGATGGGGGTGGGGTGGGGGGGCTTAATCATCGGGCAACTGGGTGCTTCCTGTATTGTGTCCATGGTAAGTGAATGGACAGGGTGGGATGACTTGGACAAGGGGGTTAGTAGATGTATTTGGCTGGAATCAAGGTTTTTGTCCATAGTCATTACAATTGCAATTGCATTGATTTTAAATATGCCATGTTTTAACCTTTAGCTCTTATTGGCATCAAAGTAGTTCGATCAAGTGCAGCCCATCTCCAAATATACAGCCATGCCACAGTCAGGTTGTAAGTCAACTGTATTCTTGCAGTTAACTTCTCATTCATTCTGATGAACACTCAGCTGATGGATCCAATGGAACAGCATGCCTGCAAGTTTGATTACTGAATTATTTGACTGGCATAGCCCATACTGATAGCTGTGCAATACACGTCATTTGTTAATAAATAATAATAAATAAAATAATAAATTGAATGACCATTAAAGTAGTAATCCAAAACATTTTTCTAAAACTAAATGTCCATTTTACTACTCTCCATCGCTGGTGGTAGGACACAATAGTGATTCAACCTATATCCAGTTCATGAAAGCTTTTACATTTGCTGTTCTAAACAGCCTGTGTCTGGTAGCTCTTTCCTGGGAAAAGTCCTCTGGCAAACTGGAAGTGACGTGTTTTACGTTTCCAGTTTGTCTGGAATAAATAGGAGAAGAACTGGGTAGTCAGCATGAGCAGTGATAGCCACCATGGCTGAACAGACAAAGAAAAGATAAACTCAAACTGCATCAACAGAAAATCCAAGGAAAAAGACGTCACAGTGCTGGACACACTGTTTGATTGACAGGTGATCTCTGGGAAGAGCAGTGCAGAAACACCACAGCAATGAGTGCTGAGCACCAAAGATGGAGACTAAACTAAAAAAAAGCAAGCATCTCAGGGATTACCACTTACCACAGTGTTTTTGATGGTTTTTCAAATAGAATTTGAATTTAGTTTGTCTCAAAACACAAAAGCATAAACTTTAACAAGCTGTAAGAGATCATCTAGCAGTTCAGCATGGGACCAGCGAGGAGGTCACAGGGTAAAAAGAGACTCCTGTTACTATATTTTAAGATTAGTGTTGATGTTGTTGCTATTCTCACCTACACTGTTAAAACTGCTGTATTGATGTATATGTCATTTTACATTTACATTTTAAGCATTTAGTTGATGTATTATTAGCTTATTATTAGTATAATAAGCCTCAATTCCTAGATCAGCAGCTCCTATTGAATCAGATTTCTTCAAAGGAACCCATGTGGGAAGATTTTAGCTGTTAAGTATTGTATTGTAGAACTGTCTACACTGTACCTTGGAGATAATAGTGATGAGAGTGAAAACTATAATTACAGTAGTCATTCTTACACATTCTCAAATTGGAATAAACACCCCTGGGTGTCCCCTGTATCCCACTTTACTAACCACTGCTCTAGATCTCCAATTTCACAAACAACCAATAGTAAAGAGTGCAAAGCTCAGAGCCATAGAGCCCTAACAACAGACGCAATAATTTTCCTGTGAAAGATCAAGTAAGAGAGAGGAGTGTTAGGAAAATAAATCAGAGAAACACAAGCTAAGGGGAGTGGCAGAGGGGATTTCCTTTAAGATAGAGATACGTAAAATATATTAGAGCGAGTAAAGGAGGAGGATATGGCAGAGGGACTGTAATTCAGGGGAGGAGAGGGGAACATGAGGTGCTTTTTGAATGTCAGATACCAGATATCCATGTGAGGTACAAGGATAAACAGGGATGGAGTCAGATCACTAAATGGCCACTTATTGCCCACTTAGGCCAGGGGATGAAGAGATCAAAGGGAGGGAGGGGTGGGTCCAGAGTTGACCAGTGGCCAAAACTGATGTAATTATATCTGGGAAAAAGAGAGAAAGCCCTAAAACAGAAATGACCGCATCAAATATACAGATTAGGGTTTGACTGATATGGGTTTTTGAAGGCAGATACATGACAAATACATTTTTTGCTGATACCCGATATCTTTCAGTTTGACCACATTCATCTTGGCAGCATCCAAGCTCAAGAATCGCCAAACTTTGGATGTTTTGTGGTGTGTTTATTCACTAACTGAATCACAAAATGAATGACTATGATATTTAATTTAAAATGGATACTAGGTAGGCTACATTTTTCAAAGCGACAAACATAAGGTTATGCCCAAAACAGATAATTATAACATATTTGTGTAATTCTAAGCATGTTCCACTAGCAACACTTGAGTAGGCTACTTGCAAAAAATGGCACGGCTATTAGGCCTACCCATATCGATGAATATGGCACTAGCATAATCACTGCTCCCCAGGTAGAGTACCACAATGACGTGACATTGGTTGACTCTGTTTTCTCTGTGTTTTCTGTTGAGTGGCTTTAATGGTGACTTTAATGTAAACTGTAATACAAGCTCTCTTTGGCCCAGCAAGGGCCCAAAAAGGGCATGAGGGGTTAAGTTGGGGTTTAATAAGGGTTTCTCAAAGCAATTTCAGGCTACCTGCATTGGTCATGTTTGCTGGATCCATTCAGAAATGTTCTAAGTAAAAGTGAATAGTCTCATAGTAGGTTTGCTTCCAAATTTAGGTTATTGTGACACAGTAAACTGTCATGTCTTTAGCTCTAGTCTCTGCTCCAAAACATCCTGAGTTGTAGCTTGAGAAGAGCTGCCTCAGTTGAAGTCCCAAAGTGTAGAGTATTTACCTCAATAGTAATAGTATAATGGCTGTAGAAACATGAGACCATCGCGATAAAAATTGGTTTATTCTATGCGTTGCTTTTTATGTATTTATTCTATGGGTCTGGTCAAGTAGATTTGGTGGATTTGCAATTTGCGATTCATCCAATCCACCAAACAGCTCGTATTTCAATAAAATCTCAACTTTTAGAAGTGGCAGTTGTTTATGTTCCAAGAAACTGGGATCAATTTGAACAAGTTGTGTGAGCTTGTGAAGTGCGCACTTTGCATGTACCAGCACATTCTACAAAAACACGCCCCCTTTGTCGCAGTCAAGGCAAAATGGCGTGAAAATAGGGAGTCCCGTGTTATGTCACCTCACGGCCCTCGGTATGTGATAAATCTGACATAAGCTCATCTATTTGCTAAGAAAAAGTCTAATTTAGGTTTAGTTGAAATATCTCAACTAGCTATTCCTCAAAGCCACCCAGAAGCAGCATGAGCTGCATGTTCCCCAGCTGTCCACACACTCTCTCTCACACACACACACACACACACAGAGCCAGCTGAGCACATAAAACAGGTGCGTGAGTGTGAGTACATGTCTGTGTGTGTGGAGTGAGCATGTGTGTGAAAAAGAGGCAAAAAAGTAAGCTAGTGAGGGAATAAGAGAGAGACATCTTCCTGTAGAAAAGATCTCACATCAGTGGTATTGATACCACTGATGTGAGACCACATTTCCCATAAAACCCATTGCTTCTCTGAAACTCTGAAAGCTTTAGCTCCGTTTGCTCTGGAAGAACAGCGCCCTCTTCCTGTTTTGTGCCGTAAAGCAATCCAGCAGATTTCCCGCCAAATCCAACGCGGTGGCACATGCTGTAAAATGCTAGTCTCAAAATTAGTCTCAAAATTAATGTGGTAATGATTTATTGATGTTAAAATGCCACATGTAGCACCTTTGAGGGTAAATAGGGGTCAGTAAGGGTTGCAGGTCAGCAAGATGACTTAGGATGAATAAATTGCCCTCTGCAGCAAATTGCTTTAGCATGACTGAATCAAGGGATTGCCCATTGAAACAAGAGGCACAACATTTTGTGTTGTTTTTATACATATTTTTTTTTATTATATTAGGCCTATATTATTTATATATTTTATTTTAACTTATTATTCATTTCTTTGATATTTGTTGCTCTGTTCCTTTTTATTCACCAGACTGGATGTTCATTGTTATTGAGCAAATCAATTCAGCTATTGGAAAGAAAAAAGATTAGAGACGTGGGCTTGTGATTGGAAGGCTTGTGTACAAGCTGGATCGATTGGGAAAATGTGGGTGGGGAAAGTGAATGAGTAACAATACTGTACTGGGCAGCTCCCAGTGGCCACCAGTAGAAGACTGTGGTTGTACTGGGCAGCCCCTATGTGTGGAACTGGATATAGGAAGCAGGGTGTTGCTGGAGAAGAGCATGGAGCTCAGTTGACTGGATAAATAAAGGTGAAAAAAAAAAACAGCAGGAGAGACGGACTTCAAACCTTTCAAAGCTGACACATACCGATACCTGGGCAGTGTCCGGGCATGCCTTGGCTGGTTGTGTTTAGAGGTGATGTAAGCCCAAGAATGACAGGAAGGAAAGAAGGAAAGAGACACAGGCAGAAAATCAGGAGAGAGGAACCGAAAAAGGTTGAGTAATGGGGGGGGAAAGCAATTCCCAAAACTTTTCCTGTAAACCTATGAAGGTCATCGCACACAGAAAATAGTCACAGCACCACCCCCCACCCCCACCCCCCAACACACACACACACACACATACACATAAACACACCACGCCCTCCCCTCATACAAATTACTGGTTTCACACGCACTCGCAAGTAAACACACCCACACTCTCGCGCACACACACACACATACACAAGGGCTTCTCGGTAAACAATGAAGCACACATACTGAATGGGAAGGGTAGAGTCCACACTAAAGAGGCACGTGGGTCTGGAATTATGCCTCCACCTAACAGGCCAATGGGAACCCGTCATGAAACTTGTCACTTGCCAGCGCTGACACACAAGGACACAAACAGCTGAACAAACAGTACACAAGCACATATGCCGAAACCGAACGTAATCGCCTCAAACAGCGGCATTATTCCACAGAGGGGTACGGATATTGTTGGGTTTCCACCTGTGAGCGCTGCGGAAACAAGTTCTCCAGCAGCACTCCTGTCAAACAGGAAACAAGGAAACACCTGATAAAAACAGCCTGCTGAAGACTAAAAAAAAAAAAAGCCTTTCCTGAAGTCCGTATAACATAGGCTACATACTCTAAGAGCACACAGATAGATATGAAAAGCTGGTACGTTACCATGCGGTCGACAGGATGTGCTCAGCATGGGAGCTCCTGCTCTCATAATCCAGGCAGTGTTACGAAATATTCGGCAAGCGCAGCAAACTGCTGGGAAACACTGGGAGAGAGAGCTTACGGCTCTTCCTAGCTCTGTTATCACACTCCTCCCTCCTTCTTGCACTTCCCTCCCCCTTTCTAAGCAAGGCTTTCCAGATAGCCAGCCAGCCGGTCTGTCTTCCTGGCATGCCAACATGGTGCATCAGCAACTGGTGGCGTCCGACCGTGGGACGCCTCTGCCTCCTAAACTCCCTCTGGGTAGACATGAGGCTGTGAAACCCCTTGGAGCCCTGTGCAATCGGTTTTCCTCAAATCAATGTTAGCTGGTTGGCCCTGACACAACTTGACAAAGCACGTTTGGCAACTCTGAACTCAATGCTGGGCCACTGGCTATTTACCACAGAGCAGTAAAATGCTAGTGGGAATGTATTTATTATTATTTGTTCCGTTCGCTGCATTCAAAAACAAATTCAAAAGTGGAAGCACATAAGTGAATGATCAGTTATCACATTTATTCAGAAGCCAGTACATAGGAGATATTGAATAAGTTGAGTTGGAATTCATATACTTGAGACTGAGTCTCTTGATTGCGAGGATTCTTTCTGTGTATCGGCCAGCGCGTTCAAATCATAATAACAGCGAGCAAAATGGTAAGATAAGCATGGAAGCAGCTAATGCAGTTGCCCTCTTCACATTTCCTGAAGACAGCAGCTATACAAACCACATGTCTAATCAGTCCCGCACTCCACCCTACTTCACAAGAAATCCTCCACTTCCTCTGCACGCCTGCCTTTTCTTTTTCTTTTTTTTTCCACAGTACCATTTTCCTGCACTGTCCAGAGCACGCCATATAAGACTAAGATGGTGAGGAGGAGGCACGGGGAGAGAGGACAGAGAAAAGAGAGAGAGCGGGGGGTGGAGGCGGGGGGCATGTCTCCCACTAGTTGACAGGAAACAGGGGTTTTGCTGAGCGGCCTTTTCGTTAAACCAAGCCCTTTCCTTAAGGCTGGCTTGCTACTCCAACTGACCTGAGATTGCAGCAGTGCTGATTCATTCATACAACAATACTGAGTCAGTGTGAAATCCCCAGCATTAGATTCCACATTCCTAATGCTGAGGTATTCCAGCAGGGTATCAGTAATACAGGAAGATGTCTATTGTATTTGTAAGCGACTAAATATCACAGAAGAAAAGTGGATTTTACATTAATAGAAATGTGGACTTTTCAGATAGTCAGAAGACACCAGTGTCAACTTTAAGATTAAGCTAGGGACAATCACCAAGCTTGCATTCATTTGACTTGCTTAAAGGAAATGTTTAGTGACTTGTAGGACCCACAGAGAATATTGGCTCTAGAGTCAGCTGTCATGTGAAACAGTGAGCCCTGTTGCCTCTTGCTGCTAACAATGAGTCCAAACAGGGTTTGTCAGGTCAGATTGTAAACAGTAGAGTTGGTAGAAGACGATCCACTAAGTGGAAATGCGGTGCTGCTGCTTTCCGGGCTGTGAATAGAAATATCGGTTGGTCTCCATATCATTTTCACAGACTGGCTTTGATATTTTGACAAACCCCGTTTGGACTCATTGAGTACCACAGGTATGTAAGAAACAAATTATGGTTATATATAGGTCCAAAATCATTGTTTTTCATCATCATTTATTGATAATCTGCAAGATTCTTGTTTTTCTTGATTTTGATGTTTTGTAATCAATACAGGTACTGGCCTAACACACTGTAATAATAAAGACACTCAATGTAAACTGCGGCTTATATTTCTTCTCCCTTCTTTTAATAATTCCAAACAAACTGCTGTTGATGCTTCCATAAAGATAAAACGCATCACTTCCTGTGCAGCAAAGGATTTTTCCCGGGAAAAAGGAACCCCCTCACAGGTGTTTAGACACCAAATGTGAAATTACACTATTATGTTACATTAATAAGCAATAGAGAATATCAAAATGGACATGTATTTATGTGGAAAAATTTGCAGATTATTACTTCATGCCGAGTAAAAACACTAATCAGCTTCTTGCTACCACCGATTATCACAGCAGCCATATATCTAAATGCCTATCATGTATTTAAATGTAGGGATTTACATGGCTGCACGGCACATTGTGCAGGCGCTAAGAGACACACCCTTTCATGCTTGTGCCTCATCTGAAAAAGGAGGAGCCTCATTAGAAGCCATTAAGCAAAAGATCTGCCTACAGCTGCCAATTCACGTGCGCCTCTGACTTGTCTCTGCCTCTTCATGTACTTTACTAAACTGCTATACTGAGTTTGGGCGACAGCAACTAAGTGCCTAACTAGTGTGTGTGTGCGTGCTGTGTGTGTCCCTCCCATCAATCTGTAGTCCGCAGGCGG